>NW_022900945.1:5028516-5090140 GCF_012274545.1 Fukomys damarensis
GGAGGGGGAGAAGGGGGAGGAAGAGGAGTAGAAGGAGGGGGGGAGGAGAAGGGGGAGGAGGAGGAGGAGGAGGTCATCAAACCAGACCTTTCCTGGGCCTTTATGTACCTGCAGCCTCCTGTATCACGCAAGCTTTGGTTAAATAAGTGTGTCAGCCTTTGTCTCACGGACTGTCCTGGGACAGGCACACTGGCCTTGGAACGATGAGGAAGGTGCTGTCTCTCTCGCCCCTGCAGGAGGAGAGCTGGGGCCAGTGGTGACCGTGTGAGCTTGGGTGTGGAAATGACCTGCGTCTCCGAGGGAGTCCAGTTGTCCTGTCTGCCCCATCAGGACACCTGGGCCCTGATACGGCTTCGCTGTGCTGCCGATGAGGAGGCTCCGGGAAAGCAGTGCCTCTGCCTCCAGTTCACAGTGACTTTCATTCCACACCAGCAGATCTCGGACCGGTGTCCTGAACTTCTTCATGCCTGGTAGGAATGTGTCCGGGGAGCCCTTACCCGATACACAGCAGGCTGCTCTGGCAGGGGGCCACGGGCTCCCTGGAATTCGGAGTCCTGAAAAAGCCAACCACTTACTGCTCCTGCCGTTGTCACCACCTCCATCATCTTCATCTGCCTCATGCTTCCTTGGGCTTCCTGTCAGCGGTGAACTGAGGATAAGAAATCAGTAGAGAGCTCAGCTTTCAGGGGCCAGTGATGATTGGCGTATGACTTGATTTTTCCATTGAATACCCCCGTGAACCAGCATTTGGGAGGCTGAGGCAGGAGAATCACTGAGTCTGAGGCCAGCCTGGGCAACATAGTGAGTTATACAGCAAGACCCTGTCTCAAAGAATAAATAAATACATACCTATGTACAAACATGCATAATGTAAAGGTGGAGTGCTTTTTGCAGTCTCAAAATAGGATTAAGTACCAAGTACCTGTGACATTCCGAACAATCTTGCATCTCCTCTATCATCATCTTCCTGTGATTCTGCCTGGAATGCAACATGTACAAAGAGCGACAGCAACATTTGCAATAAAATAGTAAATAGGACAAATGTGAGGCTTAGAGACCTGACACTCTTAATATACAGATGCAAAGAAGTGATCGGGCCTGCGAATGAATCTCTGGGTTCTCATGGGCGGGAGATGTGGTCCCAGCCCCCTAATCTCAGGCTTCAAAGTGGAAGGATGTGTGTGTGTGTGTGTGTGTGTGTGTGTGTGTGTGTGAGAAGAAACCTAGGTTTGGATTTCACTTGTGGAAAATGAGGGCAGAAACACATCAAAAAGAGAGCCCCCAGAGTGAGGTGCATTACAAATGAATTCTTTCTGGAACCCTGGAGGGTGTGGGATTTTGACACATTCAACAACTGACACCTGGTGAGACGCTGGGGTTGGAAATGGTACTTTTTATGCTTTGCAGGACATTGGATTAATTCAGAGGAAAGAAAAAAAATGGTATAATTGTTGCATTGCAACTCAAAAAAAAAAAAGATTTAATAAACTCCACAGAACCCAGACTCTTAAAAGTTTTTAAATTTTTTGCTTCAAAGTATGAGCACTGATAATATTCTTCTGGCTTATGAAGAGTCTTAGCATAGCTATGTCCTGAGAAAAACAATAATACCCTCAAAAATCTCCACAGACAACTTGCAAATTGGTGAGTATAAGAGGTGGGCTAGTGCCTGAAGACAAGTTTTGCAAATTAATCTTGTTCCCAGTGACAGTGTTTTAACATGAATTCCTCTGCAAATCCTTTCTTGGATCTGGGTGCAAAGTGAAGCAAAGGGGAGATTTCACAGTGAAATAAAAATTTCAAGTGAGATAAGAATACACAGTGGGACAGGAACAGCCACTGTGGATCTGCCGTGGGGTGGGGGGACAGGTGTGGCCCTTGGAGGACAGTCTGGTCTGCAGGCTGTGCCTCCGGTTGGGTTGGGGACACCACCGGACAATGGGGCTGGCCTGGGCCTTGAGAAACAGCAGGGGCCGCAGGGGGCCCCTCAGTTATTGTCAGTCTTCTCCCTGCAGTGGCTGTAACCCTAGGATCCGGCTGGTGGCCCGCTGCTCCCTCCTCTGTGGCCTGTCCTCGTCCTGCCCCACCCCAGGAGGAATTTCTCACAGGATGCCTGGCAGCCTTTGCTGAGAGCCCTGTTTATGGCCTGATGCTCAGATTGTACCCTTTCATTCTGTCCCACTGTCCACAAAACCACACGGGCTGTCCTCTTCCTCTGGATCTTCTTTGTGGGAATCTGTTCATTTTTCTTTTGTTCGTCTACCTTTTGTTACATAGCTCAGCCGGAAACCCCGCCGTGGGTCAGAAAGCAATGCCACTGTTTCTCCTAATGACAGGAAGGGCTCCAAGCACATGGCTGGCTACAGAGGCCTAGGTGGGCTTGAGCGCTGGGTCCTTCCCACTGGGCAGCCTGGGCTGGGCACAGCCTACCCAGCTGTGTGTGCCTGCTCTGCAGGGTGGTGTGAAATAGGCTGCCAATTGTGTTAATAACACACACACACACACACACACACACACACACACACACACAGACTATTTCTGAAAAGGAAGACAAAATACATCAGAAACACCGGGGCCTCCAGGAGGAGAAGCAGGGCGGGAGAGAGGGGAAACGTCATTGTGTACCCCAAGGTGCTCTTGGAATTGTGGAGTCAGGAAAGGCTAGGGAAGGGTGCCTGATGAACAGCTCAGTGGCCCTGCTGAGTTGGAGCCAGGCAGCAGACTCTGGGGGCTGGAGACGCATTTCAAAGGGAGAGGGAATCCTGAGAGCAAAGGTCAGAGGTCAGCAGAGAGGGACCCCCGAGAGCTGGGCCGGCTGCTGTGTTCAGTGGTCCCCCAGGGAGGCCAGGAGTCTGGGGCCAGGATGAGCCAGGCCTTGGTTTCCAAGTTAAGCACTTAAAGGTTGTATGGTATCTAAAAATATCAGATTTTTTTAAAAGCTGGAAATGACTTCCTATCTCTTCAATTAATTACAGTTCTTGGGGGAAAAAGGAAAATTTAAAAAAATAAAAATTCTTCTTCGATTAGCACATTCTGGCCAGGGTATGTAAGTTATCTGAAGTTACATTCTTCAAAAATAATTGTCCCCCTGAAGTTTTCTAGCATAAGTAGACACTGAAACTTTACTATTTACTTTTAAATGTAATAGAGACATTATTCCCAATGCTGTCCAGTGAAAGACCTCCAGTACAACAAAATTAAAGAAAAACATTCTAAAATGACTGAAAAAGGTGAAACCAGAAAATACAATACTTTGGATTACAGGCCAGGATTTTAGTGATTGTTATGCAAATAAAAATAGACTTCCAACTCCGAGATTATGAATTTCTGCATTGTTGCAGTTTCCCTCTTTTTAAACCTACTAATTTAAAAATGTGTGTGCATAAATACTTTTCCTAGCTTACTACTAGAAAATGAATTGTGGGTATTACATACAGATTCTGGAAGAATTGAAAATGTATTTAAATTAAAATGAGAAGCTTAAATTGGATAGAGGTGAATGCATGCTTCATAGACAGTATCCATAGAAACCACTTAAAATAAAAAGAAATGTTAATTCTCTTTGTAAATCAAGCTCCCAGAATTAAAATGAGCCTGGGACATTTGAGTGTAGGTGGGAATACTCTTTGGCCTTATCTACATGAAACACACTAATTGACAATTATAATTTGTTGGCTATGGTTTCAGCTGATAGTCACAACCAATTTATAGCTGTAGAATTGAGGGGATTCAGCTGGTAAAATCCCGCTGGCCCTGCTTGTTGATTTAATCAGGTGTGTGATTAGAAAGTCATGGCTACAGTGTCCCAGACTTTCAGCAGTTTCCTGACAACACTAGAAATTAAAGTTTTCTACAGCTTATCATGATTATAAAGCAATCTGGGGACATAATTTCAAGTAATTGGTGAAAGAAAAAATTTTCCTTTGCGAGCTTCCCTTGAAACTTCGCATTTTCTGTGCCCCTTCTAGGCTCAGACACAAGCGAGCATGTTGTTCACATGTGGGCCGTGGTCCCACATCTTTCTGTTTCTTTACTGGGTAATGCTTTCCGGTGACTGCCCCGCCTTTTAATTTCTTACTTTCTTTGCGTCATGAGCATAGATGCTGCCCCTGAGCTGATGATCGTCCCAGAACACTCCAACTATTCACAATTACTAACTGCGTGCTGACCGTGTGGTTCTTCCCCACACCTTTTGATACTGGTCTTTCCCTTATGAATTGCGTTTGACTTCGCTTATTTCATATTTCCGCCAATTACACCTGCTGTTTGTAATGGCCTCAGACACCCTCAAATAGTCAGCGCCAACACGGTTGTGTGTGGTTGCTGTAATATGATGACTGTAATTCTTGTTGCGAAGATACCTAGAAGGGGAATAGCTGGGTCAAACTAAACTTCTGGTTTTAGTTTTTTGAGGAATCTCCACACTGATCTCCACAGCGGTTGTGCCCCTGCATTCTTACCAACAATGCAGAAGGGGTCTGCAGCCTTGGCGAACCTTGAAGCTGCTGCCTATGAGGCCAACAATAGATGAAAGGGTAAAGAAAACGTGATATTTACACACCATGGAGCACGACTCTGCTGTAAAGATAAACTTGAGTCATTTGTAGGAAAGTGGACGCACCTTGAGACCACAGTGTTATGTGAAATAACTCAGATGCATGAGCTTAAGTATTGCATGGCTTCTCTTGTATGAAGAATCCAAAGTATAAATAAAGAGCAAAAGAAAAGATAGATAATAAGAAATCTGGATATTTGACTTTCTCGAATGGGAAGGGGACCAAGAGACAGAGGGAGGAGAGAGTGCAGAAGGGGGATGAGAAAAAGAGTTAAGATTCCAACTCCACACAAGGGATGTAAACGTTATGTACTGCACACAGGGACGAATTAAAAAAGGGTTAAAGAGAAGATATGTTTGTTTTCTTACGATAATTGAGGATTGAAGATTCAAAAGTTGTTGTTTACAAGCATTGGATCTACCAAAGCTTCCCAAGTCAGAAACTACAAAGATATTTTAAAATATTTATTAAAAGCAATAAAGTCATATTAACACAAATAATTTTGGTGAAAAGTAACTATACTGTCCCACATCTTAAAGATTAGCATTGTTTAATGCTTTGCATATCTTTTTAATGTCTAGCTCAGAGGACAGACAGCTGGGTCCTCAGACCTACATCTGCAGTCCATTTGTGGCTCTAACTCCCTCTGCGGGGCTTCTGGAAAACCAAGAGTGAGAAAGGCAGGAACAATTCCATGTGGATGTGAAAATAATTTTGACCTCAGAGAGAACTGGAAATCTCCAGGGGTTGCAACCATATGCAAAATATCGTCCCAGCTGTTGGGTGACGTGGCATACATAGTTTTCCCAGGAAAGGTTCCTAATTTTCTTTTCTGTTCAGAGCACCGATAGTGTTGAGAGCATATTGTTAAGTGCTCTTTATTTCACTTGTTTCACAAGTCAGGAGGTACTGGGTGCCAGTGAATTGTACTTCAAATTTCATGGACATTAGTATTGCATTTTAAAAGTTTGAATGTAAGTAGCTTAGAGCTGGAAATACAGAAACAGAAACCTGTAGTATTGATACAGGGATGATACAGAAGATGAAACAGGTCCTCTAAATGATATAACTCCCAACCAGTTACAGTCTGATACACCAAGTTTGCGTTCTCTAAACTTAGAGTAAATTCTAGGAACAATGGAGGTTAAGAGTAGGAGATGTTTGTTTATTGAGGGGAAAGCTCCTGAGAGGCAGGAGGGGAACTGAATGGGTAGCTGAGGACCCCACTTTTCAGGGGAAGTTCTATGGAACCACATGAATACAACGTGGGTTCCAGCTATGAACAACCAATCAGGTTACAAGTAGAGTTGCTTAGGTAACGGTGATCCAATGGCGAAACAAGTCTCGTAACAAGTGTGCATGAAGAGAACAAAGACTTTTTCTAGGAAACGATGGTTCAGGAGGTCACCCACCAGGTGACTGATGTCTGTCTATGCTCATTAGGCCAGGAGGTACTGCTTATCTTGTCCTTGGGGGAAGTATGCAGGCCTGGTCATCTCATCTTTATCCTGAGGCCTGGTCTCTAACAGGTATGTTTCCTGCCACCGCTGCACTGTGTTTTCATCTTTTGGGCTATGTCTGACTGCCTATGATATTTCTACCTAACTTAGCTGCCTCTAATAATATCTTCTGGTCAAATCTGAGCTGGGGGGCATTGTGAATATGCAAAACTACAGAACATGAAAATGCCTGTCAGGGAGAAAATTTCCGGTAGCAGACAGCCAAGGTGCTAAATAACTGAGTGATGCCGTGAGAAAGTTGTTTCCTCTTGGATTTTCCCCCCTTGGTGACACCGAGTAGAATCTTAGCTTCGGTGTCCCCCAACTAACTTGCAGTGTCTTTAACCAACCTGAGTATTTTCTAATCTAACATAAGGCTAGACAAAGGCTCAGAGCCTTAGGTGGATGTGTGTCTAGCTAGAATTTAATAACATCGCTTTCTCATTATCTTTACTTTCATTATTGACACCTATTTAGGGCAAGTCGTTTTGGTTTTTAATTTAGTAGTTTAATTGCAAAACGTTATTTGGCTTTAAAAAGTGCATTGATTTAAACTGGGTGAGGTGGTTCACACCTGTAACTGCAGTACTGGGGAGGCTGAGGTGGGAGGATTGTGAGTTCTAAACCAACTTAGGCAATAAAACAAGTTCAAGACCAACCTGAACTACAGAGTGAGACCCAGATTAAAAATTATAAAAAGTGTGCTGATTTAACCAAGAATATTTATTATCCTATAACGTGAGAAGATATGGTATACTTAGAGTAAGTGACTGAGGTTTGGGGGAAAAAATGACTGAATTCGATCCCAAATATACAGTTAAGAAAATCAAGGCATGGGGTAAATTGATTTGCTGGTAGCCAGTTAGCAAAACCTGGGCCTTCTCTCTCCATCCAGAGCTCCTCCTTGTGCGGACGTCCAAGTTCCTCTAACAGGAGGGTCTGCACCGTCTGGGGCAGCCTTCGCCTGTGCTTATCTCCTATCATCTCACTCCTCCATTAGTAAAGTCAACAAAATGCCATTTCGTCCTCTTCGGCTCCTGCTGAATGAGACGTTTTACAATGGTTTCAGAGGGCTCCTGGCTCCTGCTCCGCAGACATCTCTATTAGCTGAAGTTACTTGGAGTGAACTGGGGAGAGTTTGGAGCACAGGGCTGGCTCTTCCTGGCCAACACTTGGCTCTCCTGTGTGCACCGCAGCTGCCGCCTGGCTCCTTCCTTAATTAAAGGCTGGATACCTGGAAGCCATTTCATTTCTCCGGTGGAGCCTCACTGTCTCTGCTTGCAGAGCCTGGAGGTATCAAGTGTGAACTGCGAAACTTCTGCAGCCAAGGGTTAAAGCAGCTGGAGGCCTGGCCTCCTGCTCTGGGAAGCAAAGCCAAGTGTGTTTGCCTTTTCGAGCCAGGAATGCATTGGGCGCCGGGTTTGTTGTGGAAACTGAAGTGATCAAAGCGGGGAGAATTAAAACGAGCCATTAGAATAATAGTGGAGTCTGCCTCTGAACTCTCCAAGACGGGGCCTTGAACCCTGAGACCCCCGCTGAGAACAGGCTGTCAGCAGCCAGCAGCTGGGTTTTAAGGAAAATTGTCCTGGGCTGACCGGGTGGGAAAAGCTGCATGGAAGTTGAGACGGGTGGCGGCAATGAGGACTCCGCTCTCTGCCCTCCTGGTCTCTGGGATTCTCACAGGCACAGGGCTTGTGGCTCTCAGGTGGCAGCTCCTGCAGGCTGAGTTGCTAAACAGAGCAGCCCTTCTAGAATTAGAGCACCAGGGTTGGGAAGAGTCTGCTAACAGCGTTGGAGACCCTGTATCATTGCACTGGGGTGCTCTGGGAAGCACTCCTGCTTCTCCCCACTTTCCAAGTGTTGAACTAACTGTGCGGATGGCCCCCGAGTGGCTGGCAGTAGGCACTGGTGTCCTGGTGTCCCAGGAAGTATGAGGTGACCCACCAGCCCTGCTGTTCTGTGAGGACCAAGGAATCAGAGTCCAGGAAGGTTTACAGAGAGTGGGGGTGAGGGTGGGGTCTCCCCAGAATCACCAACACCCATCATCCACACCAGGGCTCACCCGTTGCCATGGCGAACAACATCACAAATGAACACAAAAATCTGAAATCCAGAAAGTGGACTTGCAGCTCAGGACTCCACACGGGGAAGCTTCCTGCCAGCCTATAATTTCAAACACTGCCTGGACATCACCGGTTTTGTTGGTTGAAAATAATGAGGGTCCTGCTTTTTGCTTCGATTTTTCTTTGTAGCACGGCCCTTCTCTCTAGCTCTGAACCTCCTGAGGTACGGCCTTGGGGACATGCAGAGGCAGCCTTTGCAAAGCCAGTGTGGCTTCCTCGCTGCCCTCACACCGGCCTGCCTCCCTGATCAAAAGCACCCTGCCTTCCAAGGCAGTTACTATCCTGCAGGGCCCATCTGAGAGATACAGAGGGTCGGCCCCAGAGGACAGCTGCGTGTAGCTCCTCTCCCACTGTGACCAGACGCTGGAGCCAGCGGAGCCTGGGATCCCGCCCGCTTGTCCAAGCTTGGTAGGAGTTCCAGGCAACTGTACAAAAGGCGAACCAGCAGCCTGGAAGGCAGCAAGAAGCCCCAGAACTGTGGGGCTGGGGGTGAAGGGGTGCGGGGGAGCCCTGCATGTATAGGGAATTGTCCAGGTCTGTCCTGAGTCTGCCCAGGTTTGTCAGACAAACCCCACCAGAGGCCCCTTCTGCTTGCAGAAAATGTTAGCCCCATCCCCTTTTCTGCACTGCTTTTTATGTCTCTGCCTTTTTGAGGCATGTCTGCTTTGAATAGGGAGAAGTTTGGACTCACTTTGCTTCCAAGCCCTGGAACTCAGCTTGGAGGGGAGAGAGCTGGGCTTCCTGAAGAGCCAGGGGGAAGTGGCCTTGGCTTCAGAGCCACCCGGAACCCTCTTTCCTCCCAGCCCAGGCTGTCCCCAACCCTAACCCACTGCCGCACACCCTCCAGCCTCTCCTTCCAACAAGCAGTGGGAGGGGTGCAAGAAATCTCTGGATTTCTGGAAACCACTTCAGGAGTCAGAAATGGGGCCTTGCAGGCCAATGTTGACCCTTCGGGACCCTCTTCCCAGTCCCCCATCGAGTTACCAAATGAGGCAGATTCTTTCGGTGGAATGTCCCAGCCCGCAAGGATGATTGATATTGACAGGAAGCTTTCATGTAGCAACATCCCGCCCAACTGAGGGCCCAGAGAAAGACCCTCAGGAATTCACAACAACCCCCTCCAATTAATCCCCTGCACCCCGCGGTGTGTGAATGGCCCTGCTGGGGACTCAGGCTCTGATCTGGGCCCCAGGAGAGGGATGTGGCTCCAAACACTCAGCTGGCTGCAGCAGGGGAGGGAGGGCAAGTGGGCTAGCCCTGGTGGCTTCCCTGTTTGCACCCTGGAAGCTGCCTTAGCAACAAGAACCTGTGGCCAGGGGCCTCAAGCCCCCCCATGTTAAGACTCAGCCTTGTCTCAGAAAAAGGGGGGTGGAGGGACACCCAGAGGAAGGAGTAACTAGAGGGGACCCCAGTGTGCGGCCAGACTGGCCCCCTGCCCTGCACTGAATTGTGGTTTCCAATGCAACTCCTGCCTGCCTGTGTGTCTATGTTTTGAGACAGGGTCTCACAGTATCATGCAGGCTGGCCTTGGACTCATAGTGGTCCTCCTGCCTCAGCCTCCTGAGTTCAGGGATCACAGGCGTTTGCCAGCATGCCTGACTACACTGCCTCTCAACATGCTATTTATTGTTTGCCCGCAGCTCCTGCTTCCTCTCCGTGGGGTTTTTGCTCTGGTGAGAAGAGGCTGGTGTCCCAGTGTCTTCAAGGTGTGCAACCGGCTGGTGGGTGCTGTTGTGTCTGCTCAGCGCTTCCCTCCCTGGTGCCCGACCGGAAGTCGCTGAGGTCTAGGGCACTTCCTATGTGCTGCAGTCTCCAAAGGAAGATGGTGTCCCATGGGCTTCATTCGTCCTAGAGGAAAAAGGGGCTTAGGAATCAGAATAAGGTCCTGATGGAGCAGGAGTGAGAACTAGGTAGTGACTCAGCTTCCCCCAAAATCCCTGCACACTGCTGCCAGTGGTCCTGAAGAGACCCACTGGACCTGTCCTGCCTGAAAGCTTGCCAGTGTCCCAGGCACATGGAGGAGGTCTGGACTCAGCCTAGCCGCACAGCTTTTCAGGCCCAGACACCGGAAGGAATTGCAAGAAGATGGAGATAATAATCCTCTAAGTGATGGAGGGTGACGGAGGACCAGAAGGGAGGGAGGTCCCTTCTCCCCGAGGCTTTGCTCCCATCTGGTCCCTGTGGAAGCTGCCCTGCCTGGTGGCTTTGGGGTCTGATTTCCTTCAGAACAAACAGGCCACAGGCCACGTGCAGATTTTACTTCCAGCCCCATTGTATCTAAAGGGAATTCAAGAGGAGTACTTCAGTTTTTCAGGTTTTTGTTGTCCTTGCCAAGAACCACAGGGCACTTGACAAAAATACTGTAAGAATGTCCCTATCTGATGCTCCAGGTTAACCGAGCTGCCTTTTCATACACTGGGCTTCAAGATACTAACTTTTCCACTAAATACATGCTTCCTTCAATCAGGGACAAATGAACTTTTCTGCCAGCCACTTTCTGGTTTTAGCAACAGTGTGTTTGTATTCATAGCCATGTTACCATAATTATTTAAGAATTTCTTAAGCTGGGTGTGATACTGCTCACCTACTATCCCACCACTGAGGCTGAGGCAGGAGGATCATGGGGAGTTTGAGGCCAGCCTGAACTACAAAGCGAGACCTTGTCTCAAAAAGCAAAGCAGAACAAACAAGAATTTTATGGTGCCGAGGGTATAGCTTAGTGGCAGAGCACTTGCCCAGAATCTTTGCAGCCCTCGGTTTGATCTCTAGAGCGCACACAGAATCATTATAATGGGCCCTGTTTTTCTAAAAATACTTGTAAAGGCGAAATGATCAACATCCCGTTAACTGATGTTTCATGTCCCCTGTGCAGGGAGAGCTCGGTCAGCAGGACTGCCGAGGGGAACAAAGTACGGGCCCTTAAACAGGTAAGGATGAGAAGCCGGGTCCTGGGACACAGAGGGGACCGCTGGAGGAGAGAGAGGAGGCGGCTGAGGAGGTGGCCTTTGACCTGGGCCTGCTTAAGGCCTCCAGGCAGGTAACCGGAAGCTGGGGACCTGAGCCCCGGAAGCCAGGCTCCCCTAAGACACTCGGGGGAGCCAGGCGTAAAGCATTTTGAGTGAGCAGGGGTTTGGGAGACAGGACCCCCGGGAGACAGGAGCAGAAAGGCCCTCAGCCATATACACAGAAATAGGAACCGTTTTGGAACGCAAAACGTAATTGCAGGGTGACTCCTTCAAGCTCTTTTAATGAGGCCTTAAAATCCACTTCCGCTGCGGCTCAGCACACACATGTCAGAGGGAGGAGTTTCACGCAGTGCTGCGTTTGTCCTCACTGCACGCGTGGAGCTGTGATATAGTCCACATCATTTCACCGAGGATGCTGATCCTTCCTCAGTGTTCTGGCTTCACAACGCGATACGTGGCTTGGTTTGCCAAACGTGGTGCTAGAGTCCACTAAGGAGGCTGGGTTTTGTTTCCGTGCGTATGGGACACCCGTGCACAGCTGTACACAGAGTAGTGACAGACCTGACTTACCTTGTGTGCCTGTGTGTGTGTGTGTGTGTCCCTGAGGATGCGACCCAGGCGTTCATGCACACTGAGCTCTGTCCCCAGCCCTTGCCATTTTTTATTTGGAGACAGGGTCTCCCTAAGTCCCTGGGTTGCCCTGGCTGGGTTGAGCTCCCTGCTGTCTGGTGACACCGTGGCGGGGACCTGGGGGAAGAGGACGGCTGCTTGGACCGGAGTGGCAGCGGACAGCGGATGAGGAAGAGGAAGCGTAGAGGCGAAGCCAGCTCTGGGTGCGGGGTGTGCAGAAGAGGGAGGAGGCAGAGATGCCTCCCGGGGCTTTCTCTGGCTTTAACAACATGCTGAGACTCACAGGCCTTGGGGATAGGAGCCCATAGCGGCCTCTCAGGCTGGGCTGGGCATCCTGGCAGGAGAGGGTGGGAGACGGCAGGGTCGGCAGGAAAGACACAGTGTCTGAGCTGTGGGACCCCAGGCATTCCTGTTAGGGGAGAAATTTGCAAGTGACAACACAGAGAGGCAGCAGAATGGAAGTAAAATAACAAAGTTACTCATGGACGAGGGTCAATTGCACATAAGCTTGCAGTCGCTTGCAAATTCCCAAGGAGGGAAAGCGTGGCTGCTGAAGAGCTGAGGCCTCGGAGCACCTGGGGCCCTTCTCACCGTCTCTCACAGGTCCAGTGAGAGAAGAGCTCTCTGTCACCAAGCGGAGCACGGGAGGCTCTAGCAGGGATGCGAGTCTGAAGCGGCCACCGGCGGGACCTTAGGGAGACAACACATTTAACAGCCCAAGGGATGTGTTGGCAATAAATCATCTGTAAAATGTATTTAGGGCTTTTATGCTATTCTTAGCTTTCTGGAGCAGCACTTACAGTTTTTGCGTGACTTCCTGTTCCACTTTCACCCACACAGCTTAATTCCATCTTTAGGGTTTTCACAAAAGGAGATCACGTCTGTCTAGGACCCCGTGCTGCTGACTGTGCTCCTCTGTGGGGCTGTGGCCGATGGGGTTTATGCAGTTATTAAATCCAAATCTTCTTTCTACAGTGGGACTGCATTTCGCTTCCCCCTTCCTGGGCAAGAAGCTGCCACTCTTGGTTTCCTCCTCTCCCTCTTCCAGGCAGGCAGGGTGTCAGGATGCCTTTCACATAAGCCATTTTGGAAAATGAACCACAACTCCCTCCCTCCCTTCTCCTCTCCTTGCCCTTCCTCCTCTCTTTCCCACACAGTCAGTAGTCTTCAAAGTTCACGTGAAATCTTACATTAAAGTCCCACACAGAAAATTGATGATTGGGGGCTGGGGATTTAGCTCAGTGGTGCCTCCGCCTGCCTTGCAAGCCTAAGGTCTCGAGTTCGATCCCCGGTACCAAAAGAAGAGAAAATTAAATAAGTAATCCTCACTTTGGAAGCAGAAGATTTCATTTCTCATCTCCTCTCTTCCTCTGACCAGATATAGGCCTGGTATCAAAGTAAATAATATGTACCTGTATCCCAGCACTTGGGAGGCTAAGGCAGGATTATGATTTCAAGGCTGGCCTGAACTACTTACTGGGACTGTCTCAAAAACCAAAACCAAGTCCATAAACAGGGGACCCTCCAGTTATGACTGGCCTGACACACGAGCAACTTGGGTTTCAACTAGAATTTTAATTTCAACTTATGACCAGTGTCTTGAGTTATGACCCAAATGCTGGCCGTTTGTGCTTCCAGATGGTCTCAGATACAGATTTAACCCTTAAAGAGTCCTGGAAGGAACAGGACACATCCTCTCCTGTTTGGAGTTCACTGAGAAATCCTGGGCCAGCGTCTCTTTAAGGACTCTGAGATTGGCCTGTGTGCAGGAGAGAGACTCTAAAGGCTTTGTGGAGGGGCCTGCATCTCCCTTGACCAACTTGATTTACAACCAGCCCTCGGGAACACTTTGAGTTCCTAAGTCAAGGGTGTGCTGTAAATGAATAATGTAATATTCCAAACCACTGTACTTCATCTGCTAGTTGGATATAAAGTCTTCCTCCTAAGTTTATTGTAAAGATTCAGTAGATAAAACACTCAGAGCACCAAGAACCTGACACACAGAAGGTATTGGCGAAGCACAGGTGATTATTATGTGT
The DNA here is from genome assembly GCF_012274545.1 of Fukomys damarensis. Taxonomy (NCBI): domain Eukaryota; kingdom Metazoa; phylum Chordata; class Mammalia; order Rodentia; family Bathyergidae; genus Fukomys; species Fukomys damarensis. The sequence goes on from NW_022900945.1 coordinate 5,042,330, forward strand.
ATAACATGTATCTGCTTTCAGTGACAAAGATGAAGGCTGGGCCAGATACAGCGTCTACCAGACAGATGCCGATGAGAGTTCTGGCTGACACGGAAATGGAGGTGACGTGGATTTTGTACCATACGGGCCTGTGTTGGGGGCTTCTAAGGATGCGAGTCTATTACACACCTAAGGGAGTACAGATGCCAACTGTGCCCGGTTCTTTGGGGTCTGTAGAGTCTGGCCTTGATGGTCGTCTTGAATAGAGCTTGGGTCTTGACCAGAGCTCATCTCGTCGTGGGGACAGCTCTGGGGTTGGGACAGGACAGAGACAGGTGCTATTCATGAAATGAGGTCACAAAGCTGAACTTGACACTTGCTTATGCTGACTTTTGCTCAGTACATTTTCAAAAACTTTAACCATTTTATTAGCCCACATTTGCAGTGCGTAATGATCCCATTCCTTGGGGGGAGTCGGGCCATGGACAGCACACATGGACATTGTACTTCCTCTTCTCTCCCTGCCTCCCTCTCTTGGTCCTCTTCCATTTGCAAAATACCCATCTCCCTGTCTCCTGTCCCTCTTTGATTTTTTAAATGTATACTCTGGGTTTCTCATACAAGAGACACCATGCGATACTGAAGCTTGTGTGTCTGTTTCATGTCGCCTAAGAATATGGTCTCAAGGTGCATGAGTCGTCCCACAAATGGTGCAGATAAATTTTTCTGAGCTCTGTGCCTCTTGGGTTGAGATGGAGATAGGACAGGCACGTTTCTGTCCTCACAGGGCAGAAGTCAGGCCCTTCCAGGCGGTGGCAGGCCGAGGAGGAAGCGCCCACCGTGCGACCTCGGGCAGAACCTGCTTGGCCCACATTAGCGTCAGGGAAGCCGCCCGCCGGAGGTGTTTAGGAAGAAACCAGGAAGCCTCCAGAGAGAAGCTTCCCAGGCAGAGGGACTGCAAGGGGGCGGAAAGGGAAAGAGCTACAGAGTTTTCAGAATTTCTAAGAAACTGAAGTAATGAAGAAAATCAGGGAGACGAAGACCGGTGCTGGGTCACAGCGGACTTTGGAACCGCACTGATGCATTAGGACATTTTTGGGGTCTGTGGAAAGCCACGACGGGCTTTTGAAAGGGGGAAGAAGGTGGCCTTATTTGTGTTTTCAAAAAGATCACTGAGTGTGGTGGCTCATGTCTGAAATTGCAGCCGCTCCGGAGGCTGAGGCAGGCGGAGTACAAAATCAAGGCCAGCCTGGGTACCTTCTTTTAAGAAACCATAGCCGTAACTGCTTCTCAAGTGAGTCCTCCCAGAGGAGGAAGGAAATCGAATTTGCCCATTAAGTCCCATTTCTCACTGGTCGAATTTTTGCTCTGTAGGGCATGAATCCTTTAGACACCACAGTGCCTCATGAGGCGCTGCAGCCCTGGCTTTGAACTCCAGGACAAGGAGCTGTGTGTGCATTGTGTGAGCAGGAACGTTAGGCTGTGTTTGTGTGAGATCAGCCCAGCCGGTGTTTGTTGGGTCGGTGCTGCACAAATGTGACGATCTCTGAAACTGGTCAGGCCACGAGAATCTGAAGCAGCCCCTGGTGGACGGGGGCGATGTCCACCCTTTGCGAGACGCGTGTGAACTCATGCGCTGTCCTCACTCGTGATATCTGGCTGTTGTGTGACCGTAAGAGATGTGTGTGTGTGGTTTGTGGTTACTGTTTAGCTATCATCTCAGAAAAAAATGCACCTAAGGCAACAGTGAGCCAAGCCATTGAAGACACGGCTGGCTAAGTGTAAGAGTGCTGGCCGCGCAGGCACAGGCTCCACCTTCAATCCTTAGCACTGACCCCAATGTGCATGCTTTGCACCCAATCCTATGGCTGACATTATTCTTCTGAGGAATCCCTCGTCCTTGTCCTTGATTTTCCATTGTTGCTCTTTCCAGGCTCCTCAAAACTCGCCGAGTCATGTCCCCACGGCCCACAGGGCTCTGGCCATAGCTCGAGCCCTGACTCATTCCTTTAGAGCTGAACGGTACAGCGCAGTCAGCAGCTGTCCCACCGCGGGGCTTTCCTTCACCCCGTCCTCGAGAAATGCCCTCGCAGGAGATGGGAACGATCAGTGTCAACATAACCTTGCTGACCCAGCCCGAGCTCTCTTGCCTGGTTGGTTGCAGGGACCCCCCACTAACTGCAGGCCGGGGTCTTCTAAAGAGGCTTTCGTGTGACAGAGGTCGGTGACCTGGGAATCTGAATTATCTGCTTATGAGGCTCACCTTTCCCTGATTCTTGGTGTCCCATCCCTCCCACTTGCATGGACTAACAGCAGAGGCCTCCAAGTGCATACAGCTCTGCTTGTGGAGTCCTGGTCCAGTCGTCAGCCCGTCCTGGCGGAGCTCACGTCCACGCAGAACGCCGCCTGTGCCTGTGTAAGCCTTACTGCAGTGAGGTTTTGGTTCATGCAGTGGAACTGCACATTCCCTCTGCGTTTCCATAAGTTAAAAAATGTGTTTTATCTAAGTCTACGTCCCGTATCGTGACTCCTTGTGTGACCTTGCTTCCTTCGTTTCAGCAGCCTTGGAAAGCAGTTTTGAAAGAAAGATTCCATACAGCTCAGGAATATTATGCATATCCAAAGGAGCAGGGCTGCCTTGAATTCTGAGGCAGCCAGCAGAATTCCTGAGTGCTGTAAGTCTGTATTTGCCCCTGCGCTCCATGGAAAGCCGGGATCTTTGTCCCAGCAGAATGTAGTTAGATGGGAGCTGGAGCATGAATGGACAGGAAAACACTCTCCTCCCTCTAATCGTGCCACTCTGGCAGCTGGTGGAGGTTCTCGTCTGAGTGTGGGAAAGAGATGCTGTTATGATAAGAGTAATTATTATACATTAGTTAAAGTCCCATTTTGGGAGCCTTGCATGGCTGCTGTTTTAGCAGAGGTTCACTACCCCCCCCCCACATTGGAGGGAGAGATTAGTGTCAATGAGGGATCTCCCAGATAAAAACAAATTAAGCCCCTTACCTGGCCCTGCCTGGGTGTCCCTGAGCTGCCTTTCCTTTTGTGACAGGGACAGGGGTTGGTCTGATCTATTCTGACTGGAGAGAAGGGAGAGGAGCTCACATTTTCTAGGGTGTCTGATGCGCCAGGCACTGGGTAGGTACTTTCCAAGAAGGGGGCACCTTTGAACTAGGAGTTCCCACTGTTCCCACCCTGCCCATGGCCTGATGACGCTTGTGCCTTAGGACTGTGTGCACAGACTGAGTCTTCTATGTTAAGGGGCCCCTCCCAAGCCCCCCTGGATGATGTGCTTCTGTTGCATTGAAACAGGCAGAAGAGAACAGGGGTTAAAGAAACGCACTTCAGCTCTTTGGCTCTCCCAGGAACACCAAAAACATCTGCTGCAGGACTGCTGGCTTGAAGGATATTTTAGACATGTGGCAGCAGATCCAATCCTTATCTACAATAAGTTTTATTTTATTTATTTGTATCCTTTGTCCAGGTCCCCAGCTACACCGTCCCATCATTCCTCCCACCACATATTGGAAACTCACAGCCGGATTTTCTGAGACCCATTACACTTTATGTACTGCCACCAATGCCAGTGTGGGCAAACTGTTACGTATGAACCTAAGTGCATTTTGATCTCTTTTATCCTTGTGACATTTATTATGTGAAAAATTCACAAACTATGAAAAAAACTTACACCTAAATTTACTCTCAGGAAATATGTGTGCCTACCACTCAAATCTTACCCTGTTCCATTTATTTCATTTGGCTTTGCTAGCACTGTAACCTTTGACCAATTATTTAAACTCTGAGCCTGGGGAGTTTTACTTTAAAAATAAGAGACTCACCTTTTAGGGTTCCAGTGGAGATGAAATGACATGATATATAAAGCGACGTAGGAACTTCACTGTGAGCTCAAGATACCAAAACAGAGCCATTATTTACTCTGCTGTCTGAAACACAAAAAAAACTGGCTAAAATATATGAAGTAATTATTCTGAGGCATTCGGCAGCAGACAAAAATGACAGCAGCTTCTGAGAGATGAAACACAAATGAGGGGCTGGGGATTTACCTCCTTGGTGCCACCACCTGACTCTCAGGTGAAAGGACCCGAGTTGGATCCGCAGTACCAAAAATAAAAAAACAAAAACCAAACAAATAAATCAGGTAAGGCCTGCAATTTTCCCAGCTTATTGCCTTTAAAGAGTTTCTGAGCAGGAAGGAGAAACTCAGGCAAAGTAAATTTCAGGGTAAAGAATATTAACAGGGACACTGACTGTCATTCTATAATGATGGAGGGTGTCGCGAACCGGAGACGCAGAGTACTGTCCCGCAGTGCCTCAAACCTGAAAGAGCAGCGGGGTGGAGATGGGGCAGAGAGAAAGGAAGGACGCCAAGACAAGAGTCTGATCAAGGCAACGTTTATTGCAGGCAGGCATCAGCCTTTTAAAGGAAAAGACCGAACTATTATGGGCTAGGATTACCATAGTAACCTCAATACCTGCTCCTATAGATAACATCAGATCTTTAACATAACAAAATGGAGTTAACAACACCTGACTCCTACAGATCTTTGGCTGTCCGTGTTTCTCCCGTGCAGGGTCAAAACAAGTTTAACATGTGCAGTCCTTAAAAAGGAACAAATGTTGTCTTTCAAAAAGCCAGTGGGCCATGGCTGGCTTCCCACAGGAGGGGTCTTGCCATCAAAGAGAATAATAATCTCAAACACATATGCATCAAATAACAGAGCTTCCAAACACAAGAAGCAAAAACTGATAGCGCTGTAGGAAAAGTAGATCAATCCACAAATAGGTTTCTTTTCTTAAATACCTTTCAGTGTCAACTGGAGCGACAGATTAGACAATAATGAGATAGATTAGAAAGCTCAAAGTGGCATAGCAGCAATGCTCCGAAGGACAACAAATGGAAAAGACAGACGTGTATTTATTGGAGGAGACGTCTGGATGACGGAGTAAGAGAAACAGGAAAGAGGTGGACAGAGAGGAGAAGTTGAGTTCTGCACACATAGAAGGGCTCTGGTAAACAAGGTCGTGGCTGTATGAGGACAGGGTGTGAGACACAACTGCACAGTGTGTACTGGATGAGAGGTGCAGCATAACCTAGTTTTACCTGGATAGAAGTCTAAGAGGTCAGGGTTGGCGATGGCCCCAGATTCAGTGCTTTAGGATGGTAAACATTTCTTTCCCGCGTGACAGACCCACAGATGTGTATGGAGGGCTCAGCTCTCTGCGGTCCTTCAGGGACCCGGCTGCTTTTGTCTTGTGTCTCCTCACTTTCCAGATTCTTCCCTTAGCTCGAAGATGGGGAAGGAGAACCAGGAACATACAGAAGTTGTTAATGTGGCACATGTCGTGCAGGCTCATATTTCATCGGGTGAAATTCAAACTCATGGTCTCAACTCTGCTGGACAAGGGCAGCCGCATGTCCAGAAGAAAAGCAGAGGAGCAGTATTTGTGAACATCAGCAATCTCAGCCACAGATGTCCCTATCTTACCTGTTTACTGATGCTCTGGGGATCACTCTGCTTTGTTGGACACTGAGTCTAACTCTCAATTTATTTTCTAAGTGAATTCAGTGGTTTCGATTATAGTGGGTGTTTGGGGAAAGAATTTGAACTGTAGTGAAACATGGGTATTTTCTAACATTGTGGAGTGGAAATAGAGAACCACACAAAGACATAAAAAGGTTTAGCGGAGGGCTGGGGATGTAATTCAGTGGTAGAGTGAGTGTTTAACAGGTGTGAAACTGCAGTTTAATCCCCAGCTTCAAACGGAAAAAAGAAAAAATAAGGAGGCCTAATATGAAATCTCAGATAGAGGAGGGGAAAGAACATTTCTAATAACCTCATTCGGTCTTCTAAGTTTGAAGTTAAGTAAACTGTGACACAGAGAGGTAAAATTATATGTCCAAGGCTATAATGATAATTAGTATGGGAGCCCTGGTCAGAAGCTAAACTGTGTAACTTCACAGTTTTCATAGCCACAAAAATTTAACACAACAAGATAAAAAGTTCCCGCGTCACGCCTTTGAAAGGCACAGAACAATTAAACAGTTTAGAAATCTAGTAAGGGTTGTAGTTGCATAGTTGCATAGGGGTCGACAGGAGCCTCACTTTCATTTTGAATGAACATTTTACTATTTTGGACAAGATGGTGATAAGACTCCACCAGGGAATTCCTGATGCCCACAGATAATTCGTTGGATTCTTACAGCAGTGGAGACAGGGTTCCTTTGGAAAACAGTTGACCAATTTTCCCGGCTTTTACAAGAATACACTTAGATCCAGTCAGAATTATGACACTGTATGTTGTCTTTGCTTTGAGGATAGCAACACACACATGGACGTGCTTTGTAATAAATGCGCTGCCATCTCCCTCCTAGTCTTTTTTTTTACACGGTGTGTCTCAATTCCGTACTTGAATCTGACACTAGAGATTCCTTATCAGTGACTTTCCCAGACAAATGAAGCTTACCCTCATTGCCATAGTTTAATAACTTTAGCAGGCAATCTTTGCAGATTGGATCACGTGCTTGTCCTGCTCCTTGAAAAGTCTCTATGGCTTCCCTTTTCCACAGAGCTCAGGACTCGAGGGAGAAAATCTGAAGCCAGACTGCTTGGGCTTGTGTCCTGGCTCTCTTTCTAACTAGCTATGTGACTTGACACATGTTACTCAATTGCTTCGCGTCTGTTTTCTTACTTGTGAAATGAGAAGGATGTTCTTTTTAAAGGTCGTGAAGGTTAAAAGTTAATATATGTATGGCATGTAAAACAATGTCTTGTATATAATAACTGCTAAGTACATTTCAGCTCAGGGAGCCGTAGCCGGCACTGTAGGAAAGATTAATTAATGGAATACACAAGTACATTTACCAACTGTGATAAGTGACAGAAAGGAAGACCGCCAAGTGCTATTAGAGTGTTAACTGGGAACCAGATTTAGCCTGGCATTGTATTATAGGGTTCTCTACATTTCAACTTCTCCTATTGATGTGTGAATTTTTTGAAAGCAAGAATTATGTCTTAATCTTCCTTATGTAACCGTCAGTGACCGTATCCTGTGCATAGCGGGGGATGCAGGCTGCTTTGGAAAGAGAGATTAAAGGAAAGAGAGAAAAAACTCTACAGGTATCACTGTGTGTCTATAAAGATGCTGGAGGCCAGACTTCCTCAGGGGGCAGAGAATGAGCCAGCGGAGGTCAGCACGCCCCTGCCTTCAGGTCTGCGGCCTAACGAGGCTGCACCCGTGTGCTCAGGGAGGTCCCTTTGCTTTGCTCTCAGCTGCCCCTCTGGTCTTCCTGGAGCATGGGTTTGCTTGTTTAATTTGGGATTTTTAGAGCTGCTGAGATGTTTGATAATCAGGAGTCTGGGGAAGGTAGCAGCCTGTCTGGAGGGAGGGTCTCCCCTCCCGAGGGCTGTGTGGTTCCAAGCTGGCTGCCTCCAGCCTGTCAGAGGCCCGGGGGGCGGGGCAGGGGAGGCCCCGGGTGCAGTCTTGGGGGCTGCTGTGCTCTTGGCCTGAGGGTAAACTGATTCCACAGGCGATGGGCAGGTTCCCAGTGCGGGTTACCAGCAGATCCCAGACCTGCCTGCTCCCAGGGTGACCCTCCAAGAGCAACCTGGAAAATAGGGAGGGGCTTTTAAATGTGTATGGATAAATTCGGAAAGAGAAGGAAAAGATCGGGTGTTTAAACCTCTAATTTCAAGTTGTGTTCCTGTAAGTGAAAGCCTGTTACAAAAGATGCGATCCAAATACTCAATAATGCAGGTAATACCAGCCAAATTTACATGCCATTTATTACCAGCTAGGTATCACTCTGAGAGTTTAATACACAGACATTCATTTAACTTCCACAGCTGCTCTATAACCTGGATCTTAGTCATTCCCATGGTACCCACAAGGAGACTGAGTTCTGAGAGCTTAAACAACTAACCCAGCATCACACATTTGCAGGCTGAAGAGTCAGAATAAGGACTTTTTTTGTTTGTTTTATGTTTTGTGTTTTGAGGGTCTCACTCTGCAGTTGAGCCTGGCCTTGGACTTTTGGCAGTCCTCCTGCCTCAGCCTCCTGCATGCTGGAATTACAGGTGTGCATTACTGTGCCCCTCAACTCTTCCTTGTAGGAGTCAGTGTCCCCATGCTGCCCTAGAAGAGGTCAGTAAAGCTGGGCGGCATTGGCTAAGCGGATAGTGCCATGGAGGAGCGCAGGGGGACTGTAGGTCCTGGGGACCGTCTCATTACCCATCTGCTCGGTCACAGCTATGGGTGCCGGCCCCAGAAGGCGTCAAGCATCCTGGGCTCTGACTGCACATCCCCAGTGAGGTGGCCCAGGAGCATTAGCACTTTTCACTCGTCTAGGAATAAAGAACCACAGCTGTGTCCTTGAGTGAGTGAAAACAGTGTTCACTGGCAGGAGAGGGCTGTGTGCGGTCATGGGCCGGAGATGAGAGAAACCACACGGCCCATTTGCCCGACACTAATGGCCCTGAAGCCAGGCATCTGAATGCCAAGGGCACAGGGAGGAGCAGACCTGCAGATTGGGGCAGTCCATTAGTGTCCTGGCTGTGTGTCTCCTCCTCCGACGTTGGATTCCAGCTCGCAGGGAGAAAAGACCAACGCTTTCCACCTTCAAGAGCTTCGCCTGTGAGCACTGAATTACCCCAGATGGGAGAAGGAAGCTCCAGAAGGGTAAACTGAGGCATTCCGAAGAATCGAGGAAGCTTCTGTCCCCTGCCACGCTGCAGCCCGGATGCCTGAGGAGTTGCCCGTCCCTTCGCCCGCACACCTGCATACTGTTAGCCAGGGGTTTCTCACCTTTAGGGGTCCAAACCAAGTCCCGCTGACTGAACAAACATCAAAACTGCAACACGACCCATTAATCAGGAATCAGGCCTTAGGCCTGAGCCCTTGAACTTCACCAGAACAAAATAGCTTTGATCTACAGAAACAGCAAACAGCACCATTAAAATAGTACTCTCTAATATTTATGAGCACTTACTTTGGGCCAGATATTAAGTGCTTTACAAGTTCTAACCCATTTAACTCCGACAGTAGTGCCAGGAGGGAGAAAATAGTCACATGTCTGCCTGAAACAAGAACAGAAGCGCACTGGAGTAGGTGTTTAATCCTCGGTGGCCTAAAGCAACAATTTATGGCTATTATCTCACGCTTTGTTGGGACCGGAGTTTGGGCAGGGAACAGGAGGCAGCCTACTTGCTCCCCGACACCTGTGATCACAGCGGGCGGGACTCCCGTTATGGTCTAGGTCTGAAACGTCCCCCGGGCTCTTACGTGTGTGGAAGGAGGCTGGGCCCTGGGGCTGTGGGACGTGCAGTTGGCTGGGCCCCACCGGAAGGGCGGGCTCCGGCTGTGACCCGGAAGTGTATGTCTTCCCCTGCCCTCCGCTCCTGACCTCCTCTCTGCTTCCTGGCTACCATGGTTTAAGCAGCTTTGCTCGGCGTGTCCCTTCTACCATGCCACTTCTGTCTTGGAGCCGGAGACCATGGACTGAAACCACGAGCCAAAATAAACCTCTGTTCCTTCGAGCTGTGGGCGCTGGGCGTTTTATGACAGAGGAGCCTGGACAGCGTGGCTCTGTCTCTCCGTGGCTAGCCTGAGCTACCGCATTCGGCCTGTGGGTGGTTGTACTTCTGCCCGAGAGGTAAGCCTTCGAATGCAGCCCCAGAACCCCAAGGGTGGTAAGTCTCAAACACTAGCCAAGATTCAAGGGAAGGGGAAATTTAATCCTACCTCGAAATTGGAGGATTATCATCAAATTTAGAGTCATTTAAAATCTGCCAACGTAAATAGTCAAGTCATATTACTAGTGAGCTAAAAATCCATTTTAAGTCAGGAACTCTTAACCACTGAATTTATGTGTCATTGAGATGAATCCAGTGTACGAGCAACATTCTGGCCTTTATGTATAGTTCGGTTGTTTGAAAAATTCATATTTTCTTCTGAACAAGTACGGTAATGTTTCCTTCCTCTCTCCCTTCTTTCATTATTTGTTAAATAGCACCTTCATGCCAGGCATTTCCTTAGGTGTTATTGACCAGGGTACACAAAGTCCTGCCCCTGCTTTTAAAGGTCTCATAGTCTACCAAGGAGAACACGTACTTAATTATTGTTCACTGTGACTAATACCACATGTTGTGGCTTGTGTCTGGGTGTCCCCCCAATGCAGTCTTTCTTGGAGGTGGCTGAATCTGGTATGTGTGATGCTGGGATTAAGGGTGTGATTACAAAACCACTCCTCCTGAGTGATTGGTTTGGCGCCACCCTAATCCCGGTAGTCTGGATGAGATAAGAGGATCAGAAAGATGCTGTTAAGGTCCCTTGTCTCCTTTGCTGCCTTGTGCATGCCACAATGTTTCTCCTCTGAGATGTCTGTCTGCCATCCCTACCTTGGGGCCAGCCAAGTATGGACTGAAGCCTTTACAAACTGTGAGCTGAATGAACTTTTCCCCTTTAACTTTGGGTGTTGTGTACTTTGTCTCAATAACAAGAGAAGTAACTCACACACAACACATGATAGGAATTGATGTGGAAACTGAGGCAGAAATACCCCATTCTAGCCTAGGGATCTCGGGAAGCTTTATAAAGGAAGTAAGGTTGAATTATATATTAGAGGATTAAGAAGAACCTGCTTGGTATGGACTAAATATTTTTAAATTTTTTATTTTTATGAGTACCTATTTGTAGTACATAATGATTACATTCCTCATGAAGAGTTGGTGCATGGTCATAATATATCTCAATTCTTTAATATTTATGTCCCAGCAAAATTAGTATATTGAAGCCCCTACCTCCAACGTGGCTGTTGGAGATGGAGCCTTTCTGGGAGTAGGTAGGGATCAATGTAGTCATAAGGCTGGGGCCCTATTCAAATAGTATCAGTGTCTTTAGGAGAAGAGACACTGGAGAGTTCATGCTCTCTGCTATGTGGGGATGACTGGGCAGTTGGCTTCTCCAAGAGAGGAATGACAGTCCCCTCCAGGAACCAAATGGGCTGGGACTCTGACCTGGTCTTGACTCCCAACCTTCGAGAAAATAAATTTGTGTTCCTTAAGCTACTGAGTTTTGTTATGGCAAAATGACTGAGACGAATGACCGAGCAGGTAAGATAAGATAGCAGGTAAAGTGGGAAGGTAGGACGTTCAAAGGGAAGCATCAGTGTATCAAAGTGAAAAGGGACTTAGGGTACCTGGCATGCATTTATTTGGGTGAAGTGTGGGGTGTTTGGGGGCTAAGCAGTGAGAAAAAGACCCAGAAAGATGCCCAAGGCTGGAGCCTTTGTGTCGAATTTCAAAACTAACTAGCTCCAGGGCTGCCCTGCCTCTAGATTTCTCTTTGTATGAGAAAAATTTTCATATTGTTGAAAATGCCTTGATATGAGTTTTCTAGTGTGTGTGTGTGTGTGTGTGTGTGTGTGTGCTCAAAAGTATCGAATCATTTAGAATTTGGGCTGCATGTTACCAAAATCCTAGAGTAATTATGGTTTAAAAAATATAGAACTGTAATTGTCTTTTAGTGAAAAGTTGTCGATGTTGGTAGCCCTTGAAGGCCAGATATAAGGTCTTTTCACTGTGTGGTGACATCATTACCTAGAGATGGCCATGAGACCCTGCTGTGGGGCCCAACCATCACTTGTGGGTCCTTGCCAGGTGGATGGGAGGTCACAGTTTGCACACTTTGCACACTTTCCTGCAGACATGTACATTACACACACTTCAGAGCTGAACCACAGGGGCACGGACTCAAGATAGCTGAAAGGCTGCCTGTATTTTGTCAGTGCAACCTCCAGGGACAGATCTGTGGGTTTGTTCAAACGAGGAGGTACAGGAGTATGTGCTAAGGGCCTTTTATCCTTATCTGCTGCCCTGTGAATCCCCCTAAGTCATCTGCATGGTGCTGGTGTTACCTGGCAGCAGGGAGGAGGGGTAGAGATGGACCCAAAGGAGGGCTTTGCTGGCTACCGTGGAGCCGATTCTCCCTGGCGGAATTGTTGCCTGGGTTTCTGACAGGCAGCCATTTCTTGCTGTCCCCAAGACCACTCTTTTGTACTTTTATTAGCCCTTTCATCTTTCTCAAAGAGGAAAAGAGGTGTTAGGTAGGATATTTTTGTCAGTGGTGCATGTATACCTGCTCCTGCATAATGATTTTGGGAGGAAGTAGTACTGGCCAGGCACCGAATCTCCTGATTGCTCGATCCTGGTCTTAAGAGTCATTTGTTTTGTTCATAAGCCACATGCTCATAATCCAGCATTCTGTATAGGGACAGGCATATATATGTATGCGTGTGTGTGTGTGTGTGTGTGTGTGTGTATATATATATTTTTTTTTTTTTTTTTTTTTTTTTTTTTTTTGTTATTTGATTTTTTGAGACAGGGTCTCACTATGTAGTCCAAACTGGCATGGAACTCAGCAATCTTCCCTCCACCTCTGGAGTGGTGGGATTACAGCATTCATCACCTTGCCTGCTAATCTTGCCGTTCTTGTTTTATCCATCCCCTCACTTTTTCTTTCTTTTTCTTTTTTGGTGGTAATGAGGATTGAACCCAGGGCTTTTACACTCAGCTACATCCTAGAGCCTCGCTCCCTTCCTCCTTTTCTTCCTTCCCTTTCTCTCTCCCCTTCCCCCTTCTTTCTTTCCATTCCCTTCTTCTTTCTTTTTTTTTTTTGTTTTTTCTTTTTTGGTACCAGAGATCGAACTCAGGACCTTGTGTTTGCAAGGCAGGTGGTGAAACCACTGAGCTAAATCCCTGGGCCTTCTTCTTTCTTTTGAGGGAGAGTTGCTAAGTTGCTGCATTGTGCAGGCTGGGCTCAAAACCTCAACCTCCTGCTTTGGTCTCCGGAATGCTGGGATTACAGACACACACGACCATGACGGTTGAGTCGTCACTATTTCTTATGTTATTTCTTAGGCTAAATGTTCAGTCTCCTGGGGTTTATCATGAAGGTTACTATGGTCTTTAGGGAAGAAGCAGAGCTCTTGTGCGCTCTGTGCTGGAGGGCAGTGCGTGGCCAGGCAGGGTGTAAACCACAGGATTTGAGCCTCCCCTTCCTCCTCCAGTTTCACTGGATCATCACAGCCAGCGTGAAGGTAGAGACGAGCCATAAACGCATCTTTATCTCCAGCTTTAAATGCAGAAACTGAGCTCTAGAAGTCGCTTGACTTGGCCAAGACCAGAGGAGCTAGCTGTTCTCAGAGGTGGTGAGAATGAGGATGCTTTTCTGAATGCCCAGCCCATGCAGTGGAATCGGACATGTTTGGCAGTCATTTAATGTTTCTAAAAAGGAAGAAGGAGAGAAGGAATGAAAGGTAGAAGGAGGAGGGGGAGTCTCTTCACAGCTTCACGCCGTGGTCAGCTCTCAGAGGCTGATGACCGGGTGCTGGTTACAGTCCCTTGCCCCGAGTCCACGCTCTGTGTCATTTCTTAGAAGTCCAGCGTGGTGAACGCCAGGCCTCCGTGATCCCGAGTCTGTGAGTCATGCTCCCTCCTCCCATCATGGAGCGGGCTAACCGCAGCCGCTCTGCTGACTGCACGCTGGAAATGACCTCACAGCATCTCACTTAACGACCTCCGCTCATTTCCCTCTGGCCGGTGGCTGGCTCTGCAGTCATTATTCATCAGCGGGACTTTGCAAACACAAACACACATGGATGGATATAATAAAACCTCAGTAATTTACACTAATTGGGGAGAAGGCATACCTGCGCGAACAGAAAGTTTATTTTATGACTTTTCAGCTTATGATGTCATTGACCACCTAATGAGCATGTGGCGAGGGGAAGGAGTGGCGTGTGTCTTGGGAGCGGGACTCGGCTAAGGATAAAAGGAGGGAGGTAAAGGGGCAGCCCGGGGCCCGGTGCTCAGGTTTCTAGGTCTGGGCTTGCAAATTGTTGGTGTTGCCGGGAGCGGTCCTTTCTGTGACACGAAGACGCGTCCAGGTGCACACATGGGCAAGTGGGTCACGCCAGGCAACATCACAGTGACCGGATCAACACTTAGTCCGTATTTGTTGGCTTCATTGCAGGTCATCTTTCCCACGGACCCAGTGCGTGTGAAGGCTGATTAGTGCATTATCTGTCACGCAGGGAGGGGCTCATCATCAGCCACTTTCGCTCCATGAGGCTGCCATGCGCTGCAAGCCACAGAATCTACAGTCCAGACTCGAGAAGCCAGTGTGCGAACCTGGTGTCTTCCAGTTGGGAATCGAAAGCAGGTGAGACCAGGTGGCTGCCTGGGGCGCTTGGCCAGCCTCTCCAAGTCTGATTGCAGTTGTCTGTGTCTTTGTGGTCTGAGTGTCTGGCACCTGCACCTGCCTGTCTCTGCCTTCTTGAAGGCCAGGGTCACTCTAAGGCTGGCTTCTCTTATGGTGGTGCATGGCTGCATTGGGTCTGCCTCTGTATACCCATGGCTCAGGATGAAGCTGAGCTGAGAAGGGCAGAGAGGGAGAGAGGGAGAAGATGATGTGTGGGGGTTGAGAGGTGTGGATGTTGTCCTAACGAGAATCACCCTGAGAAAGGTTCTCAGGAAGTGCAGAATCGGAGGAGAGCATTTCCAGGAGAAAAGGATCAACCGGACGTTCCCAGCTTATGGTGTGGCTTCCTTTGGACTGGGATGGAGGCAGCAAACCATGACCTTTACTGCCTTGTTCTGGTCCCAAAGCAGGCTCATCTCTCTTCATTCAGGTTGACATCTTTCTTGTTATTTTTAAAAAAACTTTTTGTATTTTTTAATTGTTGTTGTTCTTTGGCCTTGAACCTATCCTGTAGCCCAGGCTGGCCTCAGGCGCACAGTCCTTCTGACTCAGCCTCCTGAGTGCTGGGATTACAGGTGTGCGCCACCACATCTGGCTGTACTTTCCTCCCCTTCAGGATGATTCCAACAAAATTAGAGCACAGCTCTTGTTTTATCCCCTTCAACCTGAACATTCCGGAACTTCACTGTGGTCATCTGGGCTAGTCTTAGAGACACCCATGTTTATTAGGCCTGCAGCGGGGTGGACCTTTGCTCTTCTCTCCCAGGGAGGGAGGGTCCTGGTTAACAAGTCTCCGGGAACATTAAACTGACTCACTCAAGCTCTTTCAGTGTAGCTGTTACTGCAGTCAGTGTAAAAGTAGTGCCACCTGCGTATGTGAATTCGTCTGACCTACAGGAGGTCAGGTTTTCATTTAGAAAGGTCAGGGATCTTGCTCACGGCTCTCTCAAGGAAGTTGCCTGAATTGCTTCCCACAATGCCCTGCGGTCCTCCAAGAAGTCAGATACCCATAGTAGTTCTAGCCCTGCCATTATCCCTGTGTGTGGCCTTGTTTTCATCATCTGCGAAATGACAGTAGATTCGACGATCTTTGAGATTACCCATAATTCTAACATGTTTTGTGTTTATGTAAGGCACTAACCCCTGGTGCAGACTGCTTTTCCTGAAGAAGGTCAGGTATAATTAGTAATGAGTGTCATGCAAATGCGTGTGGCAAAGGGACTGGGAACCTCTTATTCCTTTGTACTGTCTGAATATTGCTCTGGAAATTACCCTGAAAGCCAGAAGATGAGCTCAGTGCCAGTGCTATGGGAGGAAGGAGGGTGTCAGAGGGAGGAGTTCCCGGGTCTTACCTCTGGGACACTGTCTTTCTTCTGATTTTCTTATGGTACTGGTGGCCATAGTGGCTGTCCATGGTGTCTGGGTGGCCACAGAGTCTATGTCCAAGGAATCGACATTTATCAGATGGGTTTCTCTTTAAAAAAAAAAAAGGGTGAATGTAAACAGGTAAAATCTAAGCAAATCCACACAGCCAGTTAGATTTATGCTTGGATGACTGGTTATTCTTTTCTGTTCCCAGCAGCCTCTAATTCTGCAGTGTCTGCTGACGCTGAGTTCCTTCTGTCCAGTTTCTGTCCTGGTACATTTCAGGTGTACAGTATGTTACAGTCACCATTGGGATCTTGCACCTTTACATGACAGGTCTTGGTTCTGTCCCCCCCCCCCTTGCTCTCCTGCCCTCCCTTCACCCCCTCCACCCTTCCCTATTTACAAAGAGTTTGTTTCTATTTTTTTCTTTTCTCATATTTTTTCTTTTCCCTTCTTTCCTTCCCCCTACCCTTCCCACTTCCCCTACTCCTTTAGCCCCTTTCTTCCTAGTTCACATTATCAGTTATACAATTTGAACCTTATTTACACTTTTAGTTTTTCACACCAGAGAAACTATTTGGTATTTATGCATGTGTGTCCTATTTATTTCACTTAAGAATATGTCCTCAACGTGCACCTTGCTATAAGTGATTGTAGTTTCTCTTTCTTTATGGCTGAGTAGTACTCCATTTTATAGAAAAATCACATCTTTATCCAGTCTCTAGTTAATGAGCAATTGGGCTGTTTCCAAGTTTTAGCTATTACATATTGCCACTATAAACATGGCTGTGCATATATCACTGTGGTATGATTCTTTAATTCTTTTGGAAAAATACCCAGCAGAGGGATGGCTGGGTCAAATGGAACCTCTAGTCCCAGCTGTTTGAGGTATCTCCATATTGATCCACAGTGGTTACACCAGTCTGCAATCCCACCAACAGTGGAGAAGGGTTCCTTTCTCCCCACAGCCTGGCCAGCATTTGTTACTGGTTGATTTCTTGATAGCAGCCATTCTTTGTGGGGTGAGGTGAAATCTCAGTGTTGTTTTCATCTGCATCTCTTGAATGATGAGTGATGTTGAACATTGTTTCATATTTATTTTCTGCTTTTACTTGTTTGTCTGAGAAATGTCTGTTCATTTCAGATGCCCATATTTGAATCCAGTCTTTATATTTTGGGGTCTGATTTTTTTGAGTTCTTTATGTATTATAGATAATAGAGCTTCAGACATTAGTCATTTTTTATGATTTGGGGGGCAAGGTATTTTTTTTTTTTTGGTTCTTTAAACATTTTCTTAAGGGATTAAAATTTAATTTCTGTTGCAATTAAGTTATTTGGAAACACATTTTGGGATGCAGTTAAGTTACTTAAAAACAATTGGATCCTTTTGACTTATTTTTAACTCTTGCTAGGCATGTGGAGAGCAGCCACTGAGGAGGCAGGGTCTTTTGAACACTGTGTCCCTAGCCTTGTCGTTAGGCCTCTTCCTCTGGCTGGAGGGACTCAGCCTCCCACCCCTGGGTCTGTCCTGGAGCCCGGCCTTTCCTGATGGGTCTTCCTTGCTGCAGCTGTCTCTACATGCGTGCTGACCTGTGTGCTGCTAAAGATGCAGAGCGTCCCCTGTGCCTCTCTGGCTCCATTGTGTGCTTCTGTCCTTTGTATAAACTCCAGAAACTTCAGCTACATTTGCCCCCTAGGCCCTCCCAGAGCTTGAACGTCATGTCCTGGAACTGCTGGGTCCTGTTTGCACCCCCACCTTGGTCCAGACTGCTCACCTGCAGACTGCGAGCGAGGCCACATGGGGCTCCTGTCCCCTTCGGCATCCGAGCACCAGGCTTCACCTACCTGGCTCAGCGTGTGAGACATCTGAGGACAGTGGCCAGTCCAGGCCCCGGTCCTCTGCCCTGGAGGCAACAGAAATTTACCTCCAGATTCCAGCCACCAGCGGGCCCGAGGCAGCTCTGTAACTTTGCTGTCCTCAATTCCCTCAGCCAGGAAGGCAGAATGACTGTGATGTCTCTTGACAGGAGGGTGTGGGTGTTGAGCGGAATAATCCACCAGGTGTTCTTAGTCTATTGCTCAGCACACAAATGCCAGCAATGATGATATCTATTCTCAGACAGTACCTGTTTCTGATGGCCTCGAAACCACAGGTTGCCCAAAGCCCTAAGTTTCATGTCTTATCACATTTTAAGGGTCTGTCTTTCCTGTGGAGTCTGATCTGGGACCTGTGAGGCTTCCCTCTATGCTTTTTAGCGGTTGGCTTGGCGAGTACCCAGGATGCTCTAGCGCTGAGCTAGTCCTCAGCCCTTATATTTAATATTTTGGTTTGAGACATGGTCTCACTAAGTTGCTAAGGCTCACATGAAACTTGCAATCCTCCTGTCTCAGCCTCCTGAATAGCTGAGATCACAGGTGTGCCCCACCAAGCCTGGTTGGCTCTTTATCTTTGTAAACTGAGTTTTGATTAAGCATACTTTATTGTGTCCATTTGTTTATGTCTGGTGTGTGGCTGCTTTTGTGCTACAGTTCCAGCTCTGCATAGTTAAGACAAATCTCTGATGCCCATGAAACCTAAAATATTTACATTTGATGCTTTCGAGGGAAAGGTGCCAGTCTCTCTAGAGGCTGAGGCAGAGAAGCCCAGAGACGGCTGTAGGCCTGTGTCCCTCTCTGCCTCTTCCGTGGCTTGGGCATGGACCTGGGAAAGGACTTGCATGTATTGGTTTCCCTGGCAGGGCAAGTCGTCCATGAGGGACACCGGAGCCTTCTCTGGCCTTCTCTCACCTCGACCAGCTCAGTCAGACCTCTCTTCCTGTTCCCAGCCAGGAGCCTGGACAGCAATGCTGAGTACAGAAAGGTCACAGAGCCCCTAAAAGGCATAGAACGTGAAGGGCCAGGGATTTAGCTCAGTGGCACCGTGCCTGCCTTGAGAGTGCACAGTCCTGAGTTCAATCCCCAGTACTGCAAAGAAAGAAACAAAAGGAACTTGAGAAGTGATGTGGGAAATGCGCCTTTTATTTTGACTCATTAGGAATATCTTTGACTAGAATAAGTCAGACACACGAGTTTAAATATTGCATATTTTCTCTTCAATGAGAAGCCCACAGTGTAAATAAGTCAAAGAGCAAAATAAAATGAGAAAGAAGACACAGTTGGGGAGGTAGAATGCGGACCAGGAGCGAGCAGGGTCTCCAAACCCGAGGCAGCCCAGCTCGAAAACAGAAGATTTAGCTAACAATATGCAACACCGGGAGCCGCGGGCAACAGCGAATCTGACTAATGGTGAACTGATGAGTTTCATCGGCCTCATCAGGCCAAGCTCTCTGGGTCATGAGGAAGCCAAGGAACCTGGCAAACAGGTCCTCGTGTTCCCGGCTTGCTCTGTAACATCGGCGACCTTTTCTCACCTCACACTCCAGCCAGTATCAGCCAGGCTTGGAAGGGTTCACGGCGGTTGCCGGAGTTGGGGAGGAAGAGCTGAGGGCTGAGGCTGGGTCTCCACAGGCGGGCAGTGTGCCCGGTTGGGCTGAGCGGTGATGGAGCTGCACTGATGCCCGGGGCAAAGAGCTGAGTGCCCGGCCCCTGGCCTGCTTTTCTCCAATAGAACTTAGATGCGCCGTGTGTCCACTTATCTTTGATTTAATGCCATAAGTCTACAGGTGGCAATTTTTTATTAGCAAGATCAGTTTATCAGTCTGAGGCTTATGATTGTGCCATGCAGCTGGTGCTATTTCTGTCACCAGGTTTGGTGTCGCCAGCATCCGGTGGTTACCTACCTGTACAGACCATCAGGCCAGTCGCTGAGACATTCGGCCTCAGTGTGTGCACTCACATTGTTTTATAGACCGGAGTCACTCAGTGCAAAGCCCGACCCGAAAGCTCCTGTTTTACACAACATGAAGGAACTCAGAGTAGAGCGGAGCCTGCTCCATGCAGCTGGCCAGGCTGGCCTCGAACTGGAGTTCCTCCTGCCTCAGCCCTGGAAGTTGCTGGGGCTACAGGTGTGTGCCACAGTGCCTGGCTTACTGTCTGGTGATTTTCCCAAGGAGAAAGAATGGGTAAATCTGAAAACAGTGAAGTTGGTTA
Source organism: Fukomys damarensis (assembly GCF_012274545.1). Lineage (NCBI taxonomy): Eukaryota > Metazoa > Chordata > Mammalia > Rodentia > Bathyergidae > Fukomys > Fukomys damarensis. Next base: position 5,062,043 of record NW_022900945.1, read on the forward strand.
CGTATGAAGGGGTGGAGATGAGGATATACTGCTGACCGCACGTTCTGCGTAGTCTTCAACTTTTGAAATCACTTGAATAGTCTGCAAATGTAGTGTTCTAGAGAAAAGTAAAAACAGTTAGGGAGAGCTCAGCCTGAAAACAAAATAGAAACACTTTATCTAATTGTTTTTTAAATAACTGCTGTAACCTTGCATGAAGGAAATGAGAAAAAGAGAGAGATGGAAAAGAGAAAGGAAATTCAAGTCAGTGTAGTAACAGCGTGTGACTGTAACCTGAGTCCTAGGTGTGTGCGTATGTGCACAAACATGTATTTGTATGTGTCTGTGCAGTGTACACGTGTGTGTGTGTGTGGGGGGGTGAGGTTAGATGATGCCGACAAGAATTGCAAGTGAATCCTGAACTCTTTGGTAGCTTTATTTATTAGTGTGCTATTGGTGAAACAATTCTGAAACTGTTCTTGGTATATCACAGGACTGAACAATGAATAAATACGTTGTTTCCAGGAGCCAGGATTCATTCTGTGGAAGAGGCGCACAAATATAAAATATGGAAAAGCAGGAGAGAGCTCTGAAGGTACACATTGGAATTGGAAACATCAACCACTTCATTTCTAAAAGAGAAAAGTGTGTGCGAGAATCTTTATCTGCCTATGCATTTTTATTTTTCAGACACTTAGATGTGCACCTGTGTTTACATACACATGCACACCCAGGCACAGTAGCAGTGAGATTACCTGTAGCCTAGGTCTTGATCTCTAATACCATGCTACACCAAAATCAGCAGGACAGTAGCTGATTTCAGGATTGGAATAAAGCGGTTGCGAGATGGGCTGGGAACATTTTATACCAGATAGTAAGGAAATGTGGGGAAGAAAGATGTTATAAGGACGTGGGAGCTAGCTTTACAGTGGCCAAATTGAGGACATTTGAACAACAAAACAAGTATATTCAGTAATGAATTTAAATCACTGAAAAGCATAGGAACTCCTGCGTCTATGCTGATGACTGCTACATGGGGAAGAAAGAAGGACTCTTGCTTACAGCTAGGTGTTAAGGGCTGACTGTGCTTGAGTGAAAAAACAATGAATTCTGCAACCACTGTGCTGAAGATTGGATTAGGAAAGCATCATCAATAGATGCTAAATTTAGAGGGAAAGTTTTCCAAAGAGCAAGCTATTTCTGTGATCTTGTGGTTTCTCGTCACAGCCTCCTCATTAGTTGCAAAGAAGAATAAAAAAAACACAACAATCACATAGTAGAGAAGTCAGATAAAACCTGGACCCGATGATTAAAATTGATTCCTCCTGGGAGGAGCAGACAGAAGCCATGGGTTCCCAGGTTTGGCACCCTGATGGATGGTTCTGGTGAGAAATGAACGTGGAAATATCGCTCAGCCATCAGAAGGGAAATTCCTGGTTCTAAAAATTAGGAGAAGGAACTGTATGAATCAGAAATGTTAATGTCATAAAAGACAAAGAAGGCGGGCAGAATGATTCCAGCCTGAGGGGTCTGAAAGGACACATATGGAACGGCCCTGCCTGACCAGAGACTGGATCCTATACCGCACAGTGGGAGAACGGCTGTCGAGGACGAGGAGCACCTGACAACACTGGAACACGGGCAGCAGATGATCTATGATCTGTCCTGCTATTTAAAAGATCATCTCCATTCTTAAGAAATACACATTAAAGGACATGAAAAGAACCACAATGTATAATTATATACAATGTAGTAAAATCGTAACAATGGGCCAATCTGGATAAAGATTATCTGGTTATTCAGTTTTACCATTTTTATTCTTGGAACTTTTTATAAGCCTGAAATGATTTCCAAACAGTTAATTTTAAGCGTGGTGTAGTGGCATACACTGGTAATCCTAGCACCCATTCCTTCCAAGTGTTCCAAAAATGAATCAGCTTGAAACACAAAGTCCTCGTTCTTAAAAACCAACAGCACCATTTATTCAGCAAGGTATCACATGCCGTTCATTCAGTAAAGGGTGACAGGATTGATTCAGAGATAAAGAACCAAGCTCATTTCTAAGATGAGTGGCAGTGAGTCTAATGGAATCCATTTTCAACTAAGAAACATATGAGCAACGCATAGCTTGGCTGGCTTGTTTTTTAAATTGTAACTTTTTGTTGGCGCCTGTTTGCAGTAGCCAGTGATTACATTCCTCACGGGGGACAGATGCATGTATAGGAGGCATCTGAATTCTTTTCTCGTCCTCCCTGTTATTCCCTCCCTCTTCCCTGCATCCCTTTGTCCCCTTTCCTTTTGCAAAAGATCTATGTCTCCTTTTCCTATTATATTTTCTATTTTGCTCTTTATAATTTGGGTTTCTTGTAATAGAGAAGCTCTGCAATAGTTAAGCTTGTGTGTCTGTTTTATTTCACTTAAATGGGAAGTGATTATTCATGTTCAGAGTCAAAACATCTTCCAGTTGCTCTCTCCATGGTATTAGGTCTTTGACAAGTGGCACTGTTTGTTCTGAATGTTGTTTATTGTATCAGGCGGCTTCTGCGTGCGCCTCACCGGTCTCTTGAGGTCTCTGGCCACCCTGTCCAGCCCCAGCCTCTGGGCAGCACCAACCGTGTGTGCATTAGGACCGTGCCAAGGACCACAGCCCGAAATCTCCTGGTTGTGCCCTCTCTGCATAACTTTCACCTCCTTTTGTAGTCACTGAGGCACGAGACCACAAGACATGCCCATGCCCTGATGTGTGCAGGCAGCTGATGCCACACTGGTGACACTGACCAGCGGAAGACTGAGTCCGCCTGATCTCAGGCCATTGGCCTTGTTTGATACCAAGAGGTGCCCAGCTCCGGACTGCATCTTCCTGTGTCAGCTCTTACGCTCCTTGCCCTGCTCTCCTGTGCCTTCACTCTTATCCCCAGGGTTGCATTCAGTGATAAAATACCCTGTGCCTCAGGTGCTGCTTTCAGGCAAGTTCCAGGGCAAGACAATGCATAGTTGCTCAGTGAGACAGGAAGGGGATTTAGGGAGGGGAGGGGAAGAGGAAGTGAAAAGGATTAGATGAGATATGTGTGCACCATTTCCCTATAATGAATGTATTTATTAGCAGCACAGGCATAGAGTAATAATAAAAAGTAGTTGCTAGATAAATATTGAAAAATGTGGACAAACTAAAGTTGTGTGCTTGACTTGGATTTTTATTTTGAGGCTTAGCACCCCCTAGTGGGATCTGTTTTTCCCTTTTAATCGTACCAAGGAAGCCCCTCGAAAGTTTTTGTGTCTCATAAAGCATTTCCTGGCATATTAGTCTTGCTAACATACCAGGAAATGAAGAGGGCTGTCTAGGCTAGACGCCAGTCTCCCCATCTGCACTAATACCCAAAAGAATCCTCACCAAAATGGGAAGAGTGGAGCCCACGCCATGGAATGTGAGTTAAACACATAGAACAATGAACTCTGCTTGACAGCATTCCGTCTGATGCACCTTCCAGAGAATCTTCTCGAGAATCCAACCAAACCAAAGCAGGACATATTCTTGGACACATCCTCCATGGCTTTTGGCCCATGTGGTGCTCTGTATTGACTCTGTGTCACTGGCCACCTGCTGTGTAGACCTGTGTCAAGTCTCAGAGCTGGTTATAGGTGCCCCATCTTCACTGGTGAGGCTTCATTTTCTTCACTGCCCACCATATCCTACCTGTTATTAATTGCAAAAATCCCATTCAACTGTAAGAAATGTGATATTTTATTTTCACTGCCCAACATGCATTTATCCTTCTTGTAGCAATGGTGATTTGGGGGGATGTGTAAAACTCTCCTCCACTTTCCCAAAGAACTTCCTTTCCATAGACCTCAGGCTCTAGGCTCCGACTCGCATCTTCCAGCTTGGGCACATACCCAACTTGAAATGATAAATGCTGAGGGAACCTGATCTTGAAATTTTGGCTCAAGCATTTGGAAAGAGAAATTCCTCTTCTACTGGAGAAGCTCTGCAGTGTAGCCCAAAGCTGCCAGGAGCCCTGGGTAGAGTCTGCGAACTTCGCCAATGCAGAGAAACCGAACTGAGTGCTGGGCCTGGATGAGGTTGCAGGTGAAGCCAGCACTTCCTGCTGATGTCCTGGTCACATTGGCCAGCACCAGGCCATTTTTATTTCCGCTAGATGGAGTTGGAGTTTTTACTCACTTGTCCCTAAAACATTCCTGATAAGCCATTTAATTCTGAACCCATAGTCTTGTCCGCCCACTTGCCTCACTCTGAGTGCATGCTGTTCTCATCCATCAGTGGTTCCAGCTAGAAATCTGTGAGTGACCTTGACAGATTGATTTTCACAATTCCCATAGCTAAGCCACCAGCGAGTTGGGAATATTTTACCACTTCGTTATTTCTCGAACTTACTCTATCCCACTTGCAGCATTTAGGATAGCTTCACCTCTTGGCTGCATGACAGTGATGAAGATGACAACAGCAAGAACAACAGCAAGAGCATCCCTGAATATCCCTGAGGACTCTTCCTGCCTTCCATCAGAAAGCTGTTCTGCTTTCTGTATCCAGGAATTTTTCAAAGTACAAACTTGATTCCATCATCCTGGTCCCATCCTAGTCCTGGTTCGAGCCCCACAGTCACTTTAGGATAATGAAAACTCAGGAGATCTGAGTCCCACCTTCTCTAGTGCCAGCGATGCTGAAGTCCGCACTCCCGCCTGTCACCGGGGCCACTGTACATGTGTCCTCTGTCTGGAATGCCTGCCTTCTTTTCAGGTCTCACCTCTGACTGAATCTCCCCCGGCCCCCACAATTAGCTCAGATAATCCTTATCTGTCATCAGAGTGAGATAGTGTAGACAGAAGCCAGCCAAATGAATTTACAAACTCTTAGTTCAGTTAGTAAGAGTAAGGTCCAAACCATATTTAGGTGTTTCCTGTTTGTCTGAAGATGATTGTGACTCCCAGAGCAGGTGTTGATGGGACAGACTGGAGACTCAATGACCACAGGGAGCAGGATGCGGAGGTGAGTGTGACAGGACTGTGTGGGATGGGTGGACCCGGTCCCCTGGTCTTGTTGGTAACTTACCGACTGGGAAGAGACGGTGACCGATCGTCGTAAGCAGGGCCTGGAGCACGGTATACTTTCACTTTCATGTTGAAATGGAAGCCCATGCCACCGTCCTGGGGTAGGCTGAACAGATCTTGTGGCAGCTGCTGGGTTGTGCCACTCCTGTCTTTGCTGAAGTAAGAATCCAGACCGCAAAGATGTTTCTGTGGGACCCAGCGAAGTGACCGCAGTGAGCTTACTGCTGCCTAGGCTGCTCCCAGCCAGGAATTGGGCACGGAGGGCTGCAGAGCCAGCCCACTTCTGGGGAAATTGCGCCGAAGTCCCTGTTGGCTTAGTCTGGGGCTTGGCCTACAAGTCCTTCCCTTCTCTCCTTTCCCAGATGTCAGATGAGCATCAAGGTCTGAAGGCTTTTCCATCTGCTGTTCCTGCTCCTTAATTACTCTTAGCTGCCTCCTCCAAGGAATGATCTGCGTGTCTAAATCCGTATTGGCATCTGCTTCCCTGTGGCACTTATGTCCACTTGGCAGCTCTCTGGGCGAAACTGCCATGCAGTGTCTCTTTTCTGTCTCTGGAGGGCACTGGGGGAGCACATCTATCCCTGGGTGACTACCTGTATGTTGCTTTTGGCTAATTGATTGACTCTGCCTGTGTTGAGTATCAGCATTGAATTAATTGGATTAGAAAAATCTCAGTGGTAGAACAAGTGCTTTTCATGCTGTAGACCCTGGGTTCAATGCCAGCACCAAAAATCAACTGACATCCAACCATCCAGCCAACACCCAGCCAACCAGACACTCTTGAAGGAGACCGACAGGTCTGGACAGTGATGAACTTGTCCCCAAGCAGCTGTCCAGGCACTGAAGGTTTCTTTTAAGTACTTAGCTCCGTCTCCCATCGGACAGTTCTTACACATCTTGATGCACATGACTGTTTGCCTGTGCTCTGCTATGTTTTGGATGTGGTTTTGCCCCCAGTGGTTCCTTGGCATTGTTAGGAAGTAGTAGAACTTCTAAGAACTGGGGCTTAGTGGGATGTCCTTGAGCTATGGTGGGCTTGCCCTTGGAAAGGATTAAGGTGGTTCTTATGGGAAGGGGACCCAGCACTACAGCAAGATGTCTTTATCGAAGAAGCAAACTGTGCCTGACAACTTAGCTCTGGCTTCCTGTCTGGTGGTGTAGTCTCCCCTCTTAACAAGTGCTCCTGCCATGATGCTACCTGGCATTAGGATCTCACCAGAGGCCAAGTTGATGGGCCACCAAATTCAGCTTCCAGTCTTCCAAACTGAGCTAAATAAACTTTTCTTCATAAATACCCAGCCTCAGGTGTTTTGTTATAGCAACAGAAATTGGACTCATTAATGATCCATTTGGTGAAAGCCTTCACTTTCACTCCTACTCACCTTTGACAGCCACATCGTGATTCACCTGCCCATGCCCCTGAGGAGAGCATGGTACACGAATGGTCAGTGGTGTTGACGCTGAGCCTTGCTCTCTTTTGGCCAGCTCGCCATTATTCTTCCCTTCCTTCCTAAGCTCCTTTCCCTAAGTTCTGGCAGCAAATCCTGGGACTCAGCAGACAAAATGTTGGCAAACAAAACAAAACAAAATTCAGTCTGTTCCTGCTATCTGTGTACTAGAGTTTCCCCAACCTCAGAAATGAGGGTTCAGGCAACAAATGCTAATACCCAGGAGCTGGCTTCTGGCCCCCAAATCTCTTCCTATTCATCATTATTTTTCTCTTTTCCCCTACCAAGGAGATGGGCCAAAAAGATGAACTGTTGTTTGCTGAGGCTTTTTCCTTTCATCTCATACTGGCTAAGTTCTTCATGGTGTTTGATCTGGGGTAGTCTGGAGAGGGTATAGGAGTAGCCAGGAAGGGAAAGCAAACTTACGCCTTAAGTAGCTGTCGCTACTGTTATGGTTCAGATCAAGAGTGTTCTCCACAGTTCTCATGCACCAGAGGCAGGGCTTGTGAAGGTGAATGGCTCATGGGGCTGTGGAACTCATCAGTGGAATCATCGAGGGCTAAATTCAGCAGCTGAGTGTGCTGTTGGAAGGTGGGGCCTGTCCGGAAGAGGCAGGTTACTGAGTGAGGGCATTTCTCTCTGCCTGGCTCCTTCCTTCTGTCCCTGCATCTTGGCCACCGTGATCCAGGCAGCTGGCCTCCACCCAGGCCCTTCCACCACATGACTCTGTCTTGGAGCTGGCCAGCCATGCAAGGCCTGAGACCTTGGAAACTATGAGCCCAAACTCTCTTCCTCTGAAGTTCAGGGTGGGGTGGTTTTTGGTCTCAGCAATGAGGAAAGTGACTAATACAGGCTTAGACATACCTTTTGCAGATGAGTTACAGTACCTGCATTACTGAGTTACGAGACTTTATAAGAATGGAGCCTGGACAGATCAGTCAGTAATACAGTGGTACCTTGGTTCACAAACTTAACTCTTTCCACCATTCCACTGTATTAGCTATTTTGCATTGATTAGAAAAACCTCAAAAAAACAATAATTTTACTATGTAAAAGTGCTATAATATGTACTTCTTGATTCTCCTAGCAAAAGTTATAATCTACAAAGCACTTACTTTGCTCAAAATGGCAGAAGAAAACATTGTTATACTTAATTTAAAAGTCATGAAATTTGATTTGCTGGCAAACCCACAGCCACAGAATCCAAAGGTGAGGGTACGTGAGGAACACCATCAATACCATCGTGCTTTCTAGCGCTGTGATTCTCTTTGAGATTTTTCCTCCGCTCATGCTTGGGAGTTTCTCTAGCACGGAGGTAAATGACTTCAACTGTAAAAATAATGGAAGTTTTCACCACATGTTGTGCCCTGGGACAAGGTAATTTTTGCTTTGTCTGTTACGACCTGTGTTACCATGTGTAACGGTGTGAACGGAGCCATTGTGGCTTGCTTGGTCACCATTCCCAACACCTCTAAGTGCAGGTATTGTAGCACAACTTTTCTTAATTATCCTAACAGTGAGAGTTTAAAAATGAGGATCATTAAAGTATCATTTTAGAAGAGTTCCACTTCATATTTCCTGCCAGTCCTTATGCTTCTAGATAATCTTTCATAGCAGGGATTAGCAGACTATTGCCTACCTCCTATTTTCATAAGTAACTTTTATTGGAACAGAGCCACATGCACTTTTGCATTGTCAATGAGAGTTTCTGCATTTCAGTGGCCATTTTGTAGTTGCGCCCATGAGCCTAAAATACTCTCCAATTCTTTGTGGAAAAAATGTTCTGACTTCTGTTCTCTGGTGTGATTTTTTTTCTATAGAACACTGGCCTCACCCAGAGCTTTTCAGATCTTTTCTCAAAGGTGGACGTTTTGTCACTTCTGGCAAGAGAAAGAGATGAGTTTAACTTTTTTCGAGATTGTTCCAATTGGGTTATAAAAGCAGGGTGAATGAGTGGCAACCATTTCTGTGAAGAGATCCCTACCATTCCCTGTCTGTGCCCCCTGTACAAGTTTCTTCATAGCTGTGGCCTTTAGGACCCAGTTTTCTCCTTCCTTTGGGCTATATTAGTAAGTCACTATCAATTTGAATGAGATGGAGAGAAGGGTGATCAGATTTTCCCTTTCATCTGTATTTTGCCTGAAGTCTTGGAGTCAGCAGCCTTTCCTCTCAGCTTTGGGACTCAGCAATTATCCGTGCTCTTCTAATATTAATAATCTGTGCAGCAGGGGGCAGCTTTTGAAGTCACCCGAATTTTGCAGTTGATATAATTCGCATTTTCCTCAGTTTTTCAAAACCAACTCAGAATGGCAGACTTTGTGTTCTTTGTATGTTTTAAACCCTATTTCACATTTTTCTTCTGTCTCTCTCGACAGGGTTGTATAAAACTTTTTCTTTAATTTCCATTTTCCAGTTCACTAAATCTCTCCACTGTTGAGTCTATTTTGCTTTTTATTTTTTTGATGCTGAAATCAATTTGCGGTGCAGGGGATTAAATCCTTTTGGGCCAACTCTAGTGTCTTTAGTGCTTTTCTCGTATTGTTCAATACTAACTTTTGGACATATTAAATACACTTCAGTATTTTGAGGTAAATTATTCCAATATCTAGTCTCCATAGTTTCATTCTGTTGCTTGTTCTATCTGCCAACTCTCTTATTGTGGTTTGTTTCCTTCTGTTTGATTAAAGTTTTGCTGTGAACTTTACCTCTGAGAATTCATTAAGCCTATGCAGGAAGCACAAGAAATTCTTTAGAGTAGGTCTGGATTTTCTGCCAAGTTCCTGGGAACACTATTATCCAAAGATTCCCCACTTGGAGCTTTTAGTAGGCAGTGTGGACTTTGGCTGTCAAACCATGGGAATGTAGGTTTATCTGAAGGATCCTCAGGGGAGAGATTAATTTTTCTTCTTTATTCATATTTTCCCTTTCACACAAAACTTAACCTGAGAAAAGCAAGTATTTCCATGACTTTCTATAGGGAAAGAAAGGTGTCTAGTTCACTATTGTTATGGTTTGGATCTGGAACGTCCCCCAAAGGCTCTGTGCTGTCGGCCTGGTCACTAGCCTGTGGCACCACTGGGAGGTCATGCACTCTTTGGGGGCACTCATGGGAGGAAGTGAGGTCACCAGAGCTGTGGCCTTGAAGGGAAGTGGAGCTCTGGCCCCTCCTCTTCCTTTTTGCTTCCTGTCCTCCCTGAAGTAAACAGGTTCCTCCATGACATCCTCCCTCACAAACAGATCTGGAAAAACCTGGGCCAACTCTGAAACTATGGGCCAATAGAAAATGTACTTCTTTGGAGCTGATGATTTGTCACAAGGATGGAAAGCAGACACTCCTAATGAGGATTTTCTCTTTGCAAGCTCTGACTTTAGGGAAAGTGTCTTTGACTCAGTACCCTATTTCATTTAGGCTTTTGGCTTTTTGGGTCCTGAGGAATCATCAGGAACCTCCGAGGAAGAAGCTTGCCCTAGTGCTAACTGACTTTTGTATATTTTAGACTCCTTTGAGTAAATTCCTTCCTTCCCAGCAACTCAGTTAAACATTAAACATTTTGTTGTGTGTGGGGTGTAGCTCAGGTTAGAGCACTTGTCTAGAATGAGTGAGGCCCCAGGTTTGAGCCACAGAACTGGAAAACAACCAACCAAAGAAAAGAAAAAATACAGCTTTACATTTTTTTACTTAGCCATATATAATTTTTCTTAGCTGTATGTAATTTTTTGGTGTGCATTCCTGGAGTTTCATTTAATGCTTATATAGCTGAATTGGCAGAAATGTTTATTCATTTAAAAGACTTTTTGTCTGTACTTAGGTTTACATCTCTCACCTTTCTTTCTGCACAACATCTCCAGCATCTTCCTTTATTCTTTGAGATGGTTTTACAGGCAAGATGGTCCCTTGGTCACATGTTGAGAAGCAGCTTTCCCAGTGAAAATACATCAGGAGAAGGGATTCTAGGAGGGAAATAGCACGGAAAAGACATTGCCAGTGGATTCCTTGAAAACACTTGAATAAGGCTACTGTATTTAGGGTTTAGAACACTCCAATGGTAGAACATGTAGTTTTAATTTAGATTTCTGTACTGCAGAACTATATAACATTTCTACAGTTTTTTATATATTTCCACATATTTTCCAAACCAACCAATTGGCAGTCTTATGTCCAAGACATTTGAACTTGCTTCATGAAGTTAGTCCCGGGCATGCCTGAGATTTAAATCCCGACCGTGTCTTTCCAAATTGCTTGAGTCTATTCTTGAATCCCTTCCTGGGCAGACACAGTGGAGCAGCTGTTATGAGCAGGCTCCTGGCTCTGTTTCTGATGGTAGCCTGTGCCCAGAGCTTCAGAGCCCCACCAGCCAGGAAGATACAAAATCTGCGAATTGAATTAGGAAACAGCGGTCCAACCAATTATTATGAACTTGGAAACTTGACCTTAGAGCCTACTGATGTGGTTCCTTCCAAGCCTGAAAAGAAACGGAGAGCAAATTTATTGTAAAACCTTCAAGATAAGCTTATTGCATGAGCTCCGAAACTAGTCCTTTTTGATGTTCTTGCTAAACAAAAAAAGTTGTCACTAGAGAAACATGTCTCCTTCCCATCTTGTTCTTGTACAAATATGTTTGCGCTGCTCACTCTTTGAAGCAATAGTAAAACAGTAAGAGGTTAAGCTTAGCTCAGGGTTTTCAGTTTTGCCAATCTAAACCTTGTCCAGCCTGCGTATAGCTGGATCCCTTGCAATCTATGATGTACTCATCTGTAAAAGGGGATTGTTTAGAGGATTAAATGAGATAATGGCCAGTTCAAAGGAGTGTGAACTAGAGTTTGTACAGTTGTTTTCCTACTATCTTGGTGGTCATGGCTGTTCATCGTCCCATTTGAGTAGATCACAGGTCACTGTTTTTTCTCATATCCCAGATGCAGCCTGTTCAAGCCACGGAAGCAATGCTTAGCTCTCTGAAGTGGCCTTTTCACCATCATTCATATGCACGCCCTTCCTCCCATTTGGATTGTGCTCAGCGCAGCAGTCAGAGGACCTTGTTAAAATGAAAACTTTTCTCCAGTCTGTTACCCCTTTGTTCAAACCATCAAGTGACTTTCTGTCTCTGTGTTTCTCTTTCTCTGTTTTGCAGTGATGAGGACTGAACCCGGGGCCTCACACATGCCAGGCAAGTGCTCTACCAGTGAGCTACGTCCTATGAAGATAGAGATCTTCATAGAGACTTGAACTCCTACTCATTTTCCTGTTCCTCTGCACACGTAGCTCATTGCTGTTCCTTGAAGGCATCCCCTAAACTCTAATTTGTGTTTATGTGCTTATTGTTAGGCTTTTTTTTTGCTTGCTTACTCTCTGCCTTAAATCTTTGCTTAAATGCCACCTTCTTTTGGTTTCTTCCTACAAATTCTCTCATTATAGATTCCCTGATTCAGTTTTTTGTTTGTTTGTTTGTTTTGTTTGTTTTTTCGAGACAGGGTCTCACTATGTAGTCAAGACTGACCTGGAACTCACTGTGTAGCCCAAGCTGGTTTGAACTCACAGTGATCCTCCTGCCTCAGCCTCCCAAGTGCTGGGATTACAGGCGTGCGCCACCACACCAGGCCAGGTTCACTTTTGTTTTTTAATTCAAATTACTCCGTAACATTCAGTCTTACCAACAGTGCTTATCTATTGTGTGTCTCCTCTGAGAGTCTACATTCCGCAAAGGCAGCGATTATCTCACTGCCTGCTTGCCCCACTCTTGGCTTTTCAGAGGTTAAACCTTATCTTATAGTAGGCCTTCAACAAAACTGTTGGAGTGAAGGGAAAGGTTCCAGGAGATACACTGTCTTCGTCACTTTAAGGAGAGGGTTATTTTGGCTCACGGTTTGAATCCATAATCGATGGGCTCCAGGACAGGAAGGGCCGGGGTGGAAGGAAGCTCCTTGTGTCATGGTGCCAGGAAGCAGAGAGGGCAGGGAAGAGCAGAGGAAGGAAATGAGCCCTTCCAGGCCACGCTCCCGTGGCCCAGGTCTTCGGGCCAGACACGCTGCCTTGGAGCAGCACCCCTGAAATCCAGTCCCGTTCCAAAGACCCACCTACGAGCCCATGAAGTTTTGGGGTGACACCCGATATAAACCAGAACATATGCAAAGCACTTCGGTTGTTCATGTCAGGGGACGTCTGAGGTGTTTATTATGTATCTTCCTTAGACAGTTGTGGTTTGCACTGAATACCGTGTTCCTGGTTTGGGAACATTACATTCTTCATCACAGATACCAGACTTCTTTAATGTCATTGAGACTAAGGCTTTTAATTGACATTATGATTCTTGAAGTACTTAGTTTTATTCATATAATGGGTTTTCACCATCTTCAGGGCTGGTATTTGGGTTTCTGAGTAAATTTCTGAGCCCAGCTGCATGACCTTATGTATTCTCAAATATCATTACTTCTCTGTGGCTTTTCAAGATCGTCTTAAAATCTGGGTGCCCTCATCTAAGACTACCATTGCAAGCAAATGCCTTACTTTCATTTGGTCAACATCAGTTGTGTTTTCAGCTTATCCGCTTGCAATACATGTCCCCCTTTGCCCTGCATTTCTCAGATTTGTTCCTTAGCCAGATGAAGAAACTCGGGAAGGGTAAATACACTGCCCAAGGCCATGTGGCTGGTAAACTGCAGATACAAATGTAGAATTCTCCAACTACAATAATATGTTTATGTTTTCTGTTACTCTAAACAGTGTTTTGCCAAGTCCTCGGTACCAGGGATCAAACTTGGGACCTTGAGCTTGCAAGGCAGGCTGTTGAACCACTGAGCTAAACCCCCTGGCCCAGTGTTTCGTTACTGATTACTAGGCCTGGTCTTGACCTTCCTGAAAGGAAATCATTCCTTTAGACCTGTGGCTATCACCTGGGGCAGTTTTGCTTCCTGGGAACATCTGTCAATATTTTTCACTGTTCAGGAAAGGGAAGTGACACTGGCCTCTCTCGTGGGTGGATGTGAGAGGTAACAGCCAAACACCCCACACTGCAAGAACAGCTCTCCTGCGACAAGGGACAAGGAATCATCCGGCTCTCAAAGTGCTGAGAGCAGGAATCCCGATTTAGAATTGGCTTATCGATTTAGAAGCAGTTAGAAGGTCTAAAAGTGCACCAAAGCAAGCGGATTATGTTTCGTCTTTGGTTTCCTCGTTCATGGCCCCAGCTTTTAAGGCAAATGAAAGCGCGCTTGTGCTGTGAAAGCAGACACACACACAGCCTTGTGGGCCCAGAATGAAGCTTCCTCCTACCCCAGGCTGCTGCGCTCCTGCTGGGCGCCACACCTCCAGCGGGGATGCAGAGTGGCTCTCTTCCATATTCATGTTCACCACTGAGCTTCACTTACCGAGATTCTGGGCACATCATTAATTAAAGCATCGAATTCCCCAGAAGTGGCACTCATTAAACCTCAAAATCTAAACAGCCTGAGAAGGCAGACCTCATTTCTCTGCTTCCTCTGGCAGAGAAGTCAGTTTTTCAACCAGGAGGGGGCCTCACTCGTCCCATCCCCCACGGCTTTCTTCCTGCCCCTCGCTGCTGACTCCACACCGAGCCTGGGCACAGCTGCCCAGCAGCAGTTGTGGGTCACACGGCGTGGGGGGCGTGGAGGAGTCAGCCTGTGGCCCCTGCCTTTCCCGGAGCGCGGCCTTGTAGTTTAACCTCTGCGTGTTTGCTAATGCTTCAGTGTCTTCAGCTTGCATCCCAGGGATGGTTTTTATGTCAATCTTTTTATAAACCCTCCAGCGACGCCTGTGCCCCTGTGCACATTTTCTGCATGATGTCATGAAGATTTAGAGATGGCATGGGTGTAGGAGCTCATGTGGAAGGTGCAGTGCTGCCTCCCTCCGACCTAGCTGGCGTACCTGCTGGCTACAGGTCCCCTTGCTCCTCGCCTAGACCCTTGCGGCTTCCAGCCGACGCTGCTTCTGCTCCTCCACCCTCCACACTGCAGCAAGAAAGCTCTGAGATGCACAGCCTCTGAGCTTACTAACTCAGATGAGGTGCCTGGACTTCCTCAGTGACACGAGTTGCTTCCCTGGTTGATAATTTGTTTATCGTTAAAAGTTCAGCTGATGCGTTTGTCATGCCAAGTAGAAAGAAAGCCGTGCCTTCCTTCATCTGTGAATCAGATTGTTTGCCTTAACATCTGTCCAAATGTTCAGAGAGATGAGAGAGGGCAGGGCAGGGCAGGGAAGGGGGGAGAGGGGGAGGAGGGGGAGAGAGAAGAGAGAGGGAGGGAGGGAGGGAGGGAGGGAGAGAGAACACTATACACTGTCTGAATAGCCACAGCATGCTTACTGTTTTCCCACCTCTCATGCTGGAACATTGGTCCTGCAGTCTCCCAGGAGAATGCTGGTGCGCTCTCTGGGAGTTTGGAATGACCTTCAGGCTGGCGGACGTCCTTGAGTAGCTTTCATTTGCTTGTGTATGGTTAGTCTCTCCTGTCACTGTCTCCAGCACTTGGCCCATTTCTCCTGCCTCTCCTCCATTATCTGATTTCGCCCCAACTAGCAAGTACTTAAGAAAAATGGGGAAAATTGACTAAACATTTGGCTTTGTGTTTCCTTAATGGAGAACATTTGATGTTCCTAAATTGATTTTTTGTCACACCAGAGGCCCTGGGCAGTAGAGCCAATGATAAAATGTGGGTCTAAATTTCTCACCAGCTGGGTCTAAGTTTTGATGCAATGGGAGATGTTTTAGAACTTAGGACAAACTCTTAAAAAAAAATTAAAATCTATGGTAAATTAAGGCAGAGACTCAAGTCCAGACTGCATGAGCATATAAGATGTAAATTTGTCATCTTGTTTCAACTAAGGGTCATACATTGAAACACACAAATTTAGGATTAAGAATTGCTTAGGGATATGGGAAAATCATATCGAGTGGGAAGGGATAATCCTACACAACAAGCTCTCCTTCCTTTCCCTCCCTGGCCTCATCAGCTCTTTCTCTTCTGAAACCAAAGGGCAGGACTCAGTCTAGCCAGCTTGCCAAGGCTCCCCGGAGTGGTGGCTGAGAAACTCCCGAGCCATGTAGATCCACCTGGCACACTGGGTGTCGGCTGACACTGTTCTCTGGGACTCGGTGGAGTTCTGAGCTCTGACCACGTGGAAGCCTACCAGGCTTTACTTTGCTTTACAACTCTTTTTTCTCTTGCCTCCTTTCCTTTCTTTCTGCCTAGCTTTCAGCCCTTGTTCAAGTTGGAGCACTGGATATAACTTTGTGATAGGTGCTTATTAATCTTGCTTGTCAGTCTGACAGGACTAGGAGACCCCTGGAAAAGCATCATGGTCCCCAACTATTAGTTAAATGGGATCTGGCTGGAGGAGGTGGATTGCCAGGGCATGACATTGAGGGCGTATCTGGTCTCTGGTCCCCCTCTCTGAGTCTCTTCCTCTCTTTTCTGCTTCTTAGGTGTCATAAATTGAATGGCTTTCTTCCTCCATGCCCTCCTGCTTTGATTACCGCCATAGAGACTGAAACCATGAGAAAAAATTAACGTAGGCTCCTTTCCATTTGGTGTCAGGTAGTTAGTCCCAGCAATTGGACAGCTGACCCATGTGGAAAATTGGTAGCAGAGAAGCGGGGGGTCATTGCTATGGCAATACTTGAATGTGTGGTTCAGAAGCCTTTGGAAATGTTTTGCAGGAAAATTTTGAAAAAGCTTGGGGGAACTGGGGAGAGAAAACCTAAAATGCTTTGAGCAGACTCTGGTGGATGATTCTGGCCAGAGCTCAGAAGGTCAGAACGTTAACAGGAATGAGGAGACTTACTGGCTTGGGTGTAAAGTTTCATATTGGAACAAGAACTTTTGGGGGGGAACTGGAATAGAGGCCACACACGTTACATTCTGGCAAAAAGTCTACATTTGGTCTATGTTCTTTTTAATTTCAAAAAGTAGCTTTATTAATGCACTTTAGGATAAGTTCCATTCTTACTCTTATCTTCTTTAAGAATTCTGCTGATAATAAATAATCACAGCAAACTTCACTAGACAACTGTCAGGGGAGTGGTTCACCTATGTCATACTACAAATGACTTTACAAACAATACTGAGCAGAAGTATTTCCTTCTAAAAATTTAAGACAGACCTGTTTAGCACTGTGTGTTACTAATGTAGTACAAGTTCTGATATATATTTATATATTACTGTATCAAAAACCATTTAGCACATGTCAGAGCTCATTTGAAGCTTTGGTTTTGAGTCATCCATTTGTTTGTTTGTTTTTTTTTTTTTTTGGTACCGGGGATTGAACTCGGGTCTTTGTGCTTGCAAGGCAGGCCACCAAACCGCTGAGCTGAATCCCCAGCCCTGACTCATCCATTTGGATGATGAGTATTGCTGGGGTTTCAGGGTTAGGGTCGAAGATGTAGAAGCCCTTCTTCAGGGCAACGTCAGACTGTTCACCTTGGTTCATTTATGTTTTCCTTTCAAGAGTTTCCTAATTCACTTTTAGATCTTCATTTGTGTTTATTTGACTCATTTTCTTTAGTACTCGTCCTCAGGTAGCCCTGGCTGATATCCATACAAATGACCATGTGTATGAAGATGATAATTGAGGTAATGTAGATCATACATGGTTGTAGAATCAACATAGTGAAAAGAAATTGCAAGACCAGGACAGCCATCAGGACCCTCTACAGGAGGATAATAGTTATAATTGCAGCACCAAAAGGTTCTGGTACAAAGAGATGCAAACTTTCTTTTCCAGTAGTTCTCTGGAACCTGCAGCTTCTACATTCACAACTCCCATGCATTTTCCCAGTGGTAGGTCTTCAGTGGAAGAACTGTGTGTGCATTTTTCTGTTTTAAAAGCATCAACAAATCTCTTCAAGGCTTCTTTGCTTAGTACACATCCTGCTCCTCCACTCACGTAACCCTGCTTTACACAGGGCTTCAATCTTCTCCTCCCCAAAGTAAATGGGTTCTTCAGGGTGAATTTGGGAGGAAGCCATCTCAGATTGTCTAGAATGAGGTGTATCATCACCTGTTTTCATAAACCAACCCGCATCTTGTAAATAATGGTCATGAACATACTGAAAAGCTTGGTTTTCCAGTAGAGTTGGTCTCTACTTTCTTTGGTTTTTAATCCCGCAGCAGGGAAGTCTTTGTTTTCTTCTGAACTCACAGGCAGCGTTTTATTACAATGCTGGGTCCACGAAGCTTTGACCTGTTTGGCCTTTTTCCTCTAAATTTGGAGGGCCTCTCATAACCCAGCAAAGGATTTTAACGTTCTCATAAAGGTTTTCAGCGATGTCTGTGTTCTCATCTTTTTATTGACTGAAATCTACATTCTAGTCCTACATTGAAGTTCATTTGTCCTTCTAGATGATTATTTCCATTATCATCTGAATGTCTTGCATGATAATCATTATGAAGATCGTTATGAATATTAAGCTGGGTGTTACCTTGTTCTCACAACACAATACTAAGCTGAGCACAACAACAAAAAAATCCTATTGATGAGTCACGGAAGGTTAAAAAATTCAGCCAAGAGAGACCATTTCCCAAAAAGTGTATTTCTGATATCAGCTTTGGCTCCTTCTCACCCCTCCTGGGGGGTGGGGGGTGTAGGACCAGCAACCTTCACTCTTCTGGGAAGCTGTAGAAGTAGCTTGTGGCCTCTATGGTCCATGTTCTAACTCTTTATATGAGACTAAGTTTAAAGGCAGTGCATTAATTGATTTGGCAGAAGAAATTTCACCACAGCCCAATGTTCACATTGTGGAATAGATACTCCTAGTGCCAGCTTTATTGTGAGAATCAAGAGCAAAAAGATTTTGAAAACTTGGATTTGGGCCAGAAAAGAAGTGCTTGTAAATAGGGGGTCAAGGAAGGTGTGCTAAAGACTTTAGGAAAACAAGTACTTTGTATAGGGACAAGAAGAAAGAGGAATCGGCAAGACCCAACCTACTGAAAACAAAAAGTGTAAATGTTTCACTTGAGAAGAGCCCCAAAGCTCCCTGCTCAAGAAGGGCTACCCAGGCAATTGGTTCCCTGGAATTCATTTCGCTATGCTCAACCGTCCCAAGTATTCACAGGCTGCTGCAAGGCTGGACTGGAGTGGCAGCACCTGCTTGAGCTGGAGGTGGACCTTGGCATCTTCTGCATGATGCTGGTTTTATAGGCATGCAGAAGGCAAGAGTTGCAGGGTCATGGAGGCTTCCACCCAAATGTCTGAGAAAGGTCTGGAAGGCCAAGCAAAGATTTGTGACGGGGATTCCAGAAAGTGGTAGATTCCAAGAACTGAGAATATCTGCCAAGGACAGCCATAGACAACAAATGGAGCCAATCCAAAAGGGAGGACATGTAGGCTGCAACCATCAAGGCCATAGGGTAGGGTGCCTAGGTCCTCTGCAGGCCGCATCTCACCACCATATGCCTTGGATATGGGACATGGACCTGCGGGGCTTACTGTTTGCCCTGCTGGGTTTCAGTTTTGCTTTGGTCCTAGACTTCTATTCCCCCCATTCCTGCATTTGCTTATTTGAATGTTTATCCAGTGTTTCTGTATCTTGAGAATGTGTAACATGCTTTTTAAATCTATGGGGATTTATAGATGAGAGTTTGCCTTAAGTCTCAGAGGAGATTTAAATTTGGAATTTTGAGCAGTGCAGGAACTGTTGAGACTTTAGGGAGAACAACATGTTTTCAGTTGTAGGTGGGATTTACAAGGTAGGTAAACCTTTGACAAATAAATTAATTTAAACTTGTTTATAAGATAGAGTAAAGATGCCTTCAGAACTGTTACCATAAATTTGCCTGACTTGCTATCTAATCAGCCCAGTATCATAGGTGTTTGAGATGCAGTGTCTGTTACTTTCTATCGCTTAAGTACAACATTTTTTAGATGATTTTTTTCCCCTTTGACAAAAGAAATAATAGAACATTGACTTATGTTTGTTTGGTGTCTTATTTATTGTGGGTAACTTAGAAGTAACTGTTGAAAGTAAATTGGATGGGTATAATTGAGATAGTTATAAACTAAAATATCTAATTTTTTGTAATTATAGCACTAGAAACATTTGTTGAGCATAAATTTGAGTGCTCTTAACCTATAAAAGACCATGTTTTGGGCTATTAAATGTGTTTTATATGTGTGTACCACTCGGTGACATACTATCAGGGGATAGCTGATCCTCAAATTTGAGAGTAGTTATTCTGGAGGGACAGTTAGTATCTAGAAATTAAGACTTTTTTCATTGTAAAATTTCATGTATTATGTAGGTCAAAAGCATTGATAAATTTTAGGATATTTAGGGTCATATTTGTTCATCATTTTGAGATATTCTAAGGTCAATAATTTTTATAAGAGCAACTCCAATATTTAACAGTCAACTTTGGGGAAACATCTTTTGTTTTCTTGTAAAACCTATTCCACATAGCTATGACTTATCTGGTCTGTCACTAAATGTGTATTTGTGTGGGCTAATGCTAATAGTTTTAACAGAAGCCAAAATGGCTTGTTTGCTTCTCTATAACAATGAATTGCTACTGTTTTCCTACCTAGTCCTTGCTTGAATTAGGTACTTATAACATAGCTTTTTAAGTAAATCATTTTGTGGATTAAAAATAGTGGAGTAAAGTAGCAAAATACAGCCTCTCCTTGACCTGGAATCGAGACACTTGGAAAATGACAACTTAACAAAGAGCTCCAGGAATGAAGAGCCAGCTGACAGAGAAACTAGAAACTACACAGACACTGGAGACAATGTAGAGAAAAGTATGATGCAATTCTGGAATGCTAACCTCAGCTCCTGCAGAGGGGCACCTTTCTCTGAACACAAATGGATCAGCTGCGCTAGCCCCAAGAAAGCATTATGGTATTGCAAGCTACAAATATAGTGTGAGGTTTTACTTTGAAAATGGCTTTTTGCATGGCAGGTTGGAGTTGGAGAAGAAATTCACAGCAGCATCCACCCTACGTAGGAGAGACATAATCAGAAGCCGTTCTTAAGTCATGGAACAGCTTCACTTCAGGGCCTCTGGGGTCACAGTGCCACAGTGACTGTGTGGGAGACAGCCACAAGAGACAATCACGAAGGAAGAGGGCTGGTGGCAGATCTCACGAGAAGTTAACGCATGCTGGAATTGTGGATGGCGCAGTGGTCCCACACTATGTGGTAAGAAGCAAGATGGGTCATGTGGCTTTCTGAGGGAGCTGGATTGGGCCCGAAGGTGCTGACATTGAATCTAGCAAAGTGTTTAGCCCATCTTGCTGCCTAATTTCTGCACAGAGTTCAGTGGTCTGTCTGCTTTTCCCATCTGCCACTGTGCTCGATTGCCACATCCAGGGTGAGTGGACAGAGGGGACAGAGGGAGGCACCTCATGTGCCCACAGACCATAGAGCTAGCCTGAGACAGCATCAGCTTGGGGTACACAGAAGGGCACAAACACTAAGAGCTGCTGAAGTGAATACAGTCCTGAGGCAGACAACCTGCCGTTGACTGGCCACCTGTCTGCCTGTTTCGTGGGTTTTGTTCTACCTTGTCTGTAAAGTGGAGTGCTTCTGTGTGCTCCAGTGGAGCGGACTAGTTGCTCTCCTAATTTGGCCAATTGTGAATAAACTCCCTTTTCCATTCTTATGGGGTTTTCTTATACTTTTAATGGTGAGTTCCAGATAGTCATGGCCCAGATTCAGACCTTGGACTCAGCACCTTCTCCCCCCACTCCCCACCAGAGCATGGTCGATAAAATCATTGGCCATTGGTGATCAACTTGATCTCCAGTCTCCCTTCCCTAGAGGTGGAGCTGTAAGTTCCACCCCTAACCACATGATTGGTTCCCCTGGCAACCGTCCCCTTATCCTGTGGTTATCTAGGGACCTTCCTAAAAACCACCTCATTAATATAAATTCAGGTATGGTTTAAAGGGTTTTGTTATGAATAACAAAAAGACTGTCTTTTACCTTTTCACTCTGGAGCTGTTCTGGAGCTTAATAGGAACTGAGGACAAAAGGCCAAAAATTTTAACAAAAGATACTCTTACTGCTTTAGCCACTGAGGAAATGACAAGGGTTACAGAAGCTGTAAGCCAGGCACTGGGAACAAAAACCAAAGTATATGTGTTACATAGCATAATATCACAAATAGCATCTATGTTTTTCTTTTGAGAATGTTTCTGTTAGTTTGAACTCAGGTCTGTTGCTGTGATGTTAATGGCCCTTTGCTTATAATAGATCTAAAAGAAGAGTTTCAGACTATGCAAAGCCCATCGCCAAAAGCTTTTGGGTGGACTTTGGAGCAAAATGAAGAAAAATGACACGTTAATTCACATCCATTTTCCAAGGTACAGAACCATTTTGCTTAAAAACGGCATTCATAACAGGGCGATTATGATTTATATTAATGAACCCACAAATAATATGTGTTATTGCCAATTACTTTAAAATATAATATAAACTCTCTGGATTCATAAATAATATTCTTTCCCTGTTCAAGAAAAGCCATGCTGAGCAATGTGTTATTCATGACTTAATTATTCTATAGAGGCTTCATTCATATGCATGTAGATATATCTGGCAACCTTGCATTCTAATGAAGACGCCGAAAGGCAGCAGGCTATAATTTCTAACAGAGAATTATGTCAAGAGTGAACAATAGGAGCTCCTGAAGAGGACTAGGAAATAGCTCAGCCCAGAAAGAAAATTAAAAACCCATTTAAATATTTTAATTATAATCTTCATTAGGGAATTTTGAAATGCTTTTGTACATGCAGAGCTTCTACAGTTTAGGAGCTACTTTTTGTTTTCTTTGTAGAGGAAAGATGAATGTTTTCAAGATTCCGTGGGATGAGCTAAAACCCCTCCTAGGGGAGCCCAGGTTTCCTCTGCTCCAGTCCCCTGCACCTCTTCCGCCTGACTGCTATTTTTGAAGTGGTAATGGTGTCACCAGGAAGCTAGGTCCCCACACAGTGAGGAACCTGACACTCGCTTCTTTAGTCTGGGCCCCTTGGTGTTTTTGATGAAACAATTCAGTCAAGGCACATAGGCTGTGGAGTAGCATAGGTAGAATTTATTATAAGATAAATGCATAGTTTTACCTTCAAATAAGAAGGTGGGCAGTGCCATGAAGGCATCTGAGTTTGGATATGTTTGTATGCACCCAAGGGTTACTCTTGGGTCCAGGGAATGGATAGTTATAAGGCCTATCATCATTTTATTTAGAAGTTACTTTGGAATTGCAAAACGTCTTCTTACTCTTTTTTAGATGGTCAGTGCTTCCTTGGGGACTTTAATCGCGTAAGAAACTTACAATAGGTAAATTCTTGATTAAAATCCATTCTAGCCAAAAGCAGGAGGATCTTTAAAAACATTTCTTTTCCTGGTTCCACTGGGCTGTAGGCTGTGACAGACATGAACGCAGTGTGTCTTATGTCAGAGCTAGGCAGACAGACATCTGAAGGAACGTGCACAATATGTAGTCTTAAAATGCCATCGTGCTCTGTGGGATCTCTTTGGGTCTGAGACCTAACAAAGGCTTATAAATGTATTAGATGTTGATATCATTGTTTCTTTACTCATCTGGCAGTGTATGCTGTTATGGACCCTCCCCCTGGCCTGCTGATATCTGACTACCTGCCTAACAGTTGAGCCAAAATGACCAATTAGAGGGACCTTAGAAGGGAAAATGAAAACAGGAAGGGGAGATGATTCTTTCAGGTTTCTCAGGTTTTTTAAAATTTTCTTTTGTTTTGTTTTTTGTGTCTTGCATTGAATGCACACACATGCACACACAGTTTTAGCACTGGTTGGCTGCACTCTAAGCTGTCATTCTGTGATCATCCAGAAAGCTCCACTTGGCTAGAAACAACTTTGACTATAAGAACTGCCACAGTTTTATTATGGCTTCTTTTTCTCTTTATCTTCCTAGAGAGAAAGAAATGTCAGAAAAATGATAGAATCATCAAGAAGACATGAAATCAACTAGGTACATAGAGAAGCAGGTCTTAATTCCACTTGTTCTGTTACAGAACAAAAGCAAAGTAGAAAACTACTGCCACATGTAAGCCTATTAGGAGAGAGAGTTATAAGCAAGTGACAGTTCATTTGGGGCACTGTGGGAGGTGTAGCATTTTCTGGAAGGGTACAGAGTAACAGACTTAGCAGTCCTTGCAATGCTCTGGTTCCCTCTTACTTTTGATCCATATGGGGTCTGAGTTGGTCCTGCAAAGAGGAGATAGACCTCAGACTGCCTTGACTTGTCATTGCAAAGCATTTCATGAGGTGTCAGTGAGAGGTATACTCAGATTAGGCAGTGGTGAAAAACCACACAGAAAAAAGAGAGGGGGCCTTTAGAAGGGAGGTGTGTTATACTCTGGGGCTGGGGTATTTCTGTGTTTTGGACAGAAAATCATATAATCTAGGACAGTGCTGTCAAGACAGATAATCTAGGACAGTGGTGTCAAACCCGTGGCACCTGTGCTGCAGTGGATACAGAGCCCTGTCTGTTGGCATGTGAGCCATGTCGCCCCAGCATTGTTCCAGGAGCCAAGCATTGGATGACAGTATACACAGGGGCTCGGAAAGCATGCTTGAAAAGGAGTAGCAGTGCCTGGTGATGACGTCATTAGCCTTGGCTCATTGGCTGCCACTAGTATGAGCTTTCAGGTGGTGGTCAGTGTGCTGTCAAGGAAATAGACATATATTTGCTTGGACTGGCTATACATTTTACTACATTTGTTTTTATCAACAGGATTTTAGCTTTGACTTTTCATATGAAAAATTGAAATTTAATATATAAGATTTATAGAAGCGATGTTCTAATTAAGAGACTGAGATTCTTTTAGTATTGTGTTGTCCTCCTGACATATTTGAATCTGCAGCATTATACTTAGTTGTTTGTGGAGAATTTATGAAAAAAAGAGCAAGGATATGTATATTTGCTTGGACTGGCTGTGATTTTAGCACAGCCCCCTACAGAGTATGAAATGCACTCAGATGCCTTTTGCAGAGCAGGCCAAAAGCTGGTGGTCAGTGAGACATTGCCCCCTTGTGCTTATGGTCAGCAAATTCAAGAGGAACCCCAGCTGAGAACCACTGCTATAGATTGATTGTTGATTCAGTGAATATCCAACTCTTCAGTATTAATTAATAGTGTTAGCTATTCTTGGTGTAGGGGTAGATTTGTAGTGGGTTGTTTTTCTTCTTGTCCTTCTCCCTCTCCTCCTCCTCCTGCTTCTTTTTTGTTTTTCAGTTTTGTGTTTTTGTAGACTCCAAGTCTCCAACACCAAAGAATGACTACAACCAAAAAGCAAAACTGAAAACAGGTAGTGGGACTGGTTCCATTAGGCCTACACTGAGTCTTTGACACAAAGGGAAAGTGTTGGGTATTCTGTGCGGTGACAGTGCTGTGCTGTGTATCAAGTGCCATGTGACAGTTTGACACCAACCACTAAAGCGTCACTGAACTTGGTGAAACTGGAAGGAAAGAGTTTTTTGAAGGGAAATTGAGGAAACATTCCCAGTATCTTAGTTTTTGCAACAATCTTTCTAAAACAAATCATATGATAGCTACCAGCTTTTAAATTTCACTGTGCATAGCACAACATGGTAAGCCCCTCTCTGATGAGACTTTTGTCAAAATGGTCATATTATCTGGGAAGAATCCCCCTTTTGTGATTTCCTAAAGAAGTATAAAATGCAATGCATCTCTGAGGTGCCACTTAGCAGAAATACTCGTACAGGTCGAGTCCTGTGCATTACAAGCAATGCTAGTTAGCAGCTCACCACTGACTCTCAAAAGGCAGCCTGTTACTCCAAATGCTTGGACAGAAGCACAGATATACACAATCATGCAAAGCCAGCAGTGATTTTGTGTCCTGCTGTTGATGACATCATGAGAGAAGAGCTGGTGGAACTGGTGTCGTTGCCTGAAGGAACATAAGGCACAGATACCCACGGTGCTGGGATGGAGGCCTTTTTTATTTTTTTGTCACAAGTCAAATGACCAGAAAAAGTGGTTTTAGTTACTAGTGATTGAGGCCTTTTGCATCCTTTGCTACAAAAGAAACACATATAGGCATTCAATTTTATTGTAGTGTAGATCAAGAAGATCCTTGTGCTAGGGAAAGTGGCAAAAGAATTCAACAGTATTCTTAAAGATGTCACCAAAATGGTAAATTACATCATGCTTCATGCTTTTAATTTTTGACAGTTTAAAGCACTTCTTGATGAGATCCAGGCACAGTATAATTCTTTTTTTTTTTTTTTGGTACCGGGGATTGAACTCAGGTCCTTGTGCTTGCAAGGCAGGCCACCGAACCGCTGAGCTAAATCCCTGGCCCTATAATTCTTTATTTGTGTACAGTAATATTGGGTGGCTGAGTAGAAGAGGAGTCTGGGACAGACTTTTGGCCTGTTTGGATGAAATTAGGCTGTTTATGATTGAGAAAGGGCAGGAACATCCACAGCTCACTGATACGTCCTGGCTTAAAAAAATTTCATTATTTTATAAAGTCTACACTATACCTCAGTATAAAAAACTACAAGGTGTAGGCAAAACAGTAGAAAGTATGTTTTGTGATATCAAAACATTTGAGAGAAAACTGCAGGTTTTTTTTAAAGAAGCCTTGAATATGGGCAGCTGAAATATTTTCCAAATCTAAAAATGGATTTACAAAATTTTATAACACTTGCAGACAAGGAATTTTCTAGCACTGTAGCAGCTGGAAAGGAGAATTTTAGTAAGATTTTTACAGTTCCCTTAGATGAAGACAACCCAGTGTTTTCCTACTTCTCCAGAGAAAGCCACATTTGGAGAACTTGATCTTTCCTGGTTACACTGGTTTGATTTTGGAAATCGAGAAATGGAGCCACTGGCATTTCAGGAAAACTCTATCTTGGAAAATAAATCTGTAACCTGTGTGAGACCTTTGAGAAGAGAGAAAATGGAGTGTGAGGAAGGACAAAGGACTGCAGTTGTAGCTCTGAAAATGAAATCCTTTCAGTGTGGAATTCTCTGCTGAATAATTGTAAATCAATGAAAGCAGTTGGGATTGCTTTTCTTACTTTGTTTGGATTATCTTATGCTTGTGTTCAGCTTTGAATTATATCAACTCTGATACGGAAACAGACTAATACAGGCCCAGAGCTACATGTGTTGCTCTCAAACTAACAAAGTGTGAGCCAAGATGAACAGACATTTCTCAGTCAAACAATTAAAATCAGCAAATAAATATATGAAAAAATGTTCAACATCACTGCTCATTTGAGTGATGCAGATAAAAACAACACTGAGATTCCACCTCACCCCAGAAAGAGTGGCACTATCAAGAAATCAACCAATAACAAATGCTGGTGGGTTGTGGGGAGAAAGGAACCCTTTTCCATTGTTGATGAGAGTGCAAACTGGTGTAACCACTGTGGAAATTAGTGTAGAGATTCCTCAACGAGGATTAGAGGTTCCATTTGACCCAGCTATTCCTCTGCTGGGTATCTTTCCAAAAGAATTAAAAGAATCACACCACAGTGACATATGTTTATAGTGGCATCCATGTTTATAGTGGCACAGTTTGTAATAGCTAAAACTTGGAAACAGCCCAATTGCCCATCAACTGCAGACTTGGTAGTGTGTGTGTGTGTGTGTGTGTGTGTGTGTGTGTGTGTGTGTGTTTTAATAAAATAGAGTACTACTCAGCCATAAAGAAAGAGAAACTAGAGTCATTTATAGCTAAATGGGATGCATATTGAGGCTATATTCTTAAAGTGAAATAAATAGGAAACAGGTAAATATGGTTTCTCTGGTGTGAAAAACTAAGTGTAAATAAGGTTCAAATTGTATAATTGTTAATGTGAAATAGGAAGAAAGGGGCTGAAGGGTAGGGGAAATGAAAGAAGGAAAAAGAAAAAATATGAGAAAATGAAAAAATGGAAACAGTCTTTGTAAATAGGGAAGGGCAGAGTGGGTGAAAGGAAGGCAGGAGAATGGGGAAAAATGAGAACCAGGATCTGTCATGGAAAGGTACAAGATCCCAGTGATAAATGTATACCTAAAATGTACCAATAAAATTAATGAAAAAAATTATTGATATAGAGAAAATGTGAATGTGTATAAAATGGAATACTCTTCAGCAGTAAGAAGGTTCAAATTACAGTCACATGTGTAATACACATGCTAGCTGAAAGAAGCCAGTTTTTCAAAGCAGATTACTTCATATTATACGATGCCATTTATAGTCTTGCCTTGGTGCTTGACTGCCTTGGAACTCCTCCAATTGGATACTTGACGCGTTTTGATGTGCAGTTTTTCCAGGCACTTGTGGTTTGGTACTTGACATGCAAGTTGGAACGTGACAGCCTTAATAGCAGGGTGCCTCACTACCCTTTCCAGCCAAAATAATTTGTTAGGGGCTCATCAGTTTTTGGACTTGTCTGCCTCCCAGAACCAATTAACAGTGAGTTCTGAGGTCCCACGGTTTGGCTGTGGTCAAGAAGAGCTTTATAGGGTGATGGAAATCTAAAATGGGGTAGTGATGGCTGTGCACCTTTCCTAAAGCTTACTCATACACTTACATGTACTAAAGATTATTGAATTATACAATTAATATGGACAAATATAGGGAGAAGTGATTTTATATATATAT
>NW_022900945.1:5090256-5116479 GCF_012274545.1 Fukomys damarensis
TATACAAATTATATGCCAATAAGGCTATTTAAAAACTTACTCTCTGGGTAAGTTAATGATTAAAAAACCAGTATCTTGGTTAATGATTTTTAAAAATACATATCCCTGCATGTGTGAAGAGCCCTTGGTCCAACCCCAAGCACTGGGGAAAAAATGCATGTCTCCAATGACCAGGCAGCCCAAGACATATGTTTTAGAGGAAAGACTGTGGATTCTAGAAAAAAAACTGAACAAGATATTTAATTTAGTTAAATGAAAAAAGGCTTGGAGCTTGATTTCCTGTTTGGATTGCTTGCTTCTCAAAGATAGGATTATTCCACACTGGGAACGAAATTGTAGATACCATGGGCCTTCAGTTAATTATCATTTTATTGATTCCAAACATTTACCAACACCTGACTAAACACCACTCAGCTCAGTGGGGTGCAGCCATGCAGCCAGATTGCAGGTGTGGTGCTCCCCTGGAAGGAAGTGTGTAAGCTGCACTGCTGTTCACAAATTCGTGTTCCCTCCTCACATAACATCACGGGAAGGACTGCCTTCCCACTCCATCAATCTTGGGCATGGCTTTTCCTGATCAGCTTTGGCACAGTGGAGCAGAATTTACTTCTATACCCTTGACCTTGAGCTTAGCCATGTGATTTGCTATGGTCAGTGGAAAGAGCAAGATGTGATATAAGGAGAGGCTTACTGTGTTTGCAAAACCTCACCTTCCCACTCAAGTTCATTGTGCGGAAGTTATTGCCATGAGAACTTCCCCTGGCTAGCTGTTGCTTTCAGCTGCAGCTAAAAGCTAGATTCTAAAAGAAATACTTATAGCAAAAGCTACCTGGCCTAGCCCAGCCCAATCAGTCAATCACCTAGCCAATTTACATACCACAATTAACAAATGCTATGGTTAGATGCCACTGAGATTCAGTGTGCTGTTCTTCATCAGGTGCTGACTGATGTAGAATGCAGCTTTATTATAATTCTATAGTGCCTATAATTCTATAGTATATCATTTTATAGTGCCTTAACATCACCAAGTACCTTGTCTTAAGTCTTTTTCTTGTTGCTGAGACAAAATATCCAACATCCAAAGTTCAGGAAGGCAAGATTTATTTAGCTCATAGTTTGCTGAGGTTTCGGTCCATAGTTGTGAAGGGACCAGGAAAGGGTGGCATCACAGAGGAGAAACTGTTCATGGTGGGCTGAAGGCAGCAAAGCACTGAAGTAGCAAAACAGTAGCAGCAAGCAACAAGTGATGGCAGCAACCCTTTTTCTGTCCCCTATTTTCTATCCAGGCTTACACCCAGGGTGGGCTTTCCCCTTTTCATACCCAGAACTATGCCCAACTAATCAGTGGACTAATTTAGTAATCATTCATCCTTAATCCTAAAATCACACACTTAATCCAACCATCATACTCTTTAGAACCAACCACCTTTGAAAACCCCCACTGCTGATTGCTTGAGACTTTGCGGGGACATTAGACACAAGCTGTGACATACCTCCTGAATTCAGTGTTCAGCACCATACAGGGCTCTAAGGAAATGAATAAAATATAGACAGATGAGAATAAAGCCTTGTGTATCAGGAAAGGAATGGCCACTTGAACAGACTAAAGGAAGTCTAATGCTGGTGATGAACAGAGGCAGAACATGTGTATCTCCTTGCTTTACATGGAGAAATGCTAGAGGGAATGAAAGAACAGGCCATTTTATGTTCTTCCAAATATCGTTTACTGTCCTGGTAGCACCTCCTTGAAAACTCCTTGGATATTGAGTTTCAGACTGAAGGACTTTGTAAAAGCAAGTGTTATGTCCTATAAAATCTTAGATATTAATTAAAACTTGAGAGAGAAGGAAAGATCAAAAGACAAAACCCTGAATGGGTTTTGGGCATTTTTGTGTGTGTGATTCAGGAACAGGAAATGTATGTTCTAATCAAGTCTTCTTAACTTCTGGTGACAGCAGCCATCGGTGAGGTCTCTTGGGCCCTTCCAAAGTGCCACTCACAGGTCTGCAAAAACAGATTGCATACTACCCAGGGGTCCTTGATTCCAGAATGAGAAGCTTCATTTAATACCCAGCACAAGTTAGACTTTCAGTAACTCTTTGTTGAATAACTGGCAGTTTTAATAGTTATTCAAAGCTCACAGGCACAGGGGTGGCATTGAGCGTGATTCACCAGGTGCTTGGTTGACACCAAGTCTCCCTTGCTGATATTTTATACATGAAGGAACTTGCCACAGCCCCAGCTTCATTTAGGCCAAGTTGTCCCAGTTTCTTCCATGATATGGTGTCTCATGATGTTTGTATCCCAGGGCCCGAATCAGCTGAGCAAGTGAGCTCTGGAATTGTGTCCAGACAGAGTTTTACAGGGTGTGAGGCTTTCCCTGCTGGAAGTGGACCTGCTGTGGGCAGGGGGCCCAGCAGGAGGAGGGCATGGGTGGTAGGAAAGCTGGGTGGACCGGGAGGGAAAGGGGGATATTGAGAAGCATGGAAGCCACCCATTTGGCTCCCTGGGGTAGGGGAGAGCATATTTGGCTGCTGCTAGAACCATTGCTTCTACCTTTGATAACAGGGGAAGAGAGGTAATTCCCAAACCTGCTAGATCCCTGAAATGCAAGTTCATGTTCTCTAAAATCGAAGAATGAATTCTAGGAACATGCAGAAGTTAAGAGTAAGAAAGATTTATTGAGGGAAAGAATGCTTCTGTCTAAGAGAGATAGAAGGGGACCAGAAAGTGGGCTACCTTCCCACCCTGCCTTTCAAAGGTGTTTTACACAGCAAAGCCATGTGGTGAGGTGGGTACAAAGATGGGCAAAACTATGAGACCCAATGGAAAATTACAAGGTGAGCATGAGGTGGGAACAAACCATGACCAGCAATAAGATTACAAGTACAGTCACCCAGGTAATACTGATTAAAGGGGGGCGGTCAAATGGGAAGACAAGCCACATAGGAGGACTTTTCCATTTAGAACATCAGTCACTGCCCTCTGTCTCCAGGGGAAGTAATACCTCTTCTTTTATAATGCTAACCTGTGAATGTGCCTCAGTCCTTCTCCTTGGTGGCTCTTCGCTGTGTTGGCTCCTGGAGGGCTGGCTCATTGAGGACTGGGGCCTTGAGGGCTGGTGCCTTAAAGGAGGCCCTGTCTCTAACTGTCTGGAGGATATCTGATTAACTTATCTTCACTACCTTGAGGGTCTTGGGCTAGGGCTGAGAACGGTGATCACACAGTTCCAAAGAGTGAATATGTGTGTGTGTGTGTGTATGTGTATAGAGGGCAAGGCAGCTCATTTAGCAAGTTCCAAACTTTTCTAAGCCTCGCTTCCCTACTAGTATAATGGGAGATTGAAAAGCACCCCAAAAGATAAGGTAAATCTTGAACCGTATAAAAGTAACATGTTTTTTAGGCAAGTAAAAAATTTGGCCATTTCTATGGTTCACGATAATGCTAGTGAAAGCCCTCAGCCCAAAAGCTACTCAGAGAGCCTGCTTCATCATCTGACAGGGCTACTATGCTAATGGAGGGCTTTGGAAGAAACAAACTTTTATTTTAATTAATGAATTGCTTGTAATGCTGTAGTGAATACTTTACCCATTTTCTGAGAATGTAAATTGTATTTCCCTGCCCTTTCACTTCACAGTTGGGGAATTTCTGGCACTGTTGGAGCTTTGAGTATAGCTTTCTCTGGTGGCTCCCACAGAGTCACTCCCTCCTGAGGACAGGCTGGCTCCCAAAGGGAGGGGAACACAGCAGTTTGACAACTGCCAGGGCACCTGCAGTTCGGTTCCTTCTGGCTTCCAGGAGGGTACACCCAGGGGCTGAAGAGCTTCCCAGTCCTGGATGGTCACCGTTGAGCAGCCCAAGATCCATGCTGGAAACAAAGGCCAAGGAGAGCCAAGTCTGTAGAAAGGAGCAGCCTCACATGCAGGGACTCCAAGCTGGCTGCAGTGAGCCCTCGGTGAGCCCTGTGAGATGCCACCAGGCTGAACTGAGCTACAGAAAGTAGATGGTCATAGTCACCATCCTCAGCAGTGTGCACATGGTGGGAAGGAGCAATCCAGAGTTCTGATTCCGAGGTGTCCTCGCTCCAGACTTGGTCACACACTTCCCTTCCACTCTGCCTCCGCCCTCTTGGGAAATCCATTAGACCTTCAAGGTCAGCTCCTCTGAGAAGGCCCCTCCTCTGAGCTTTCCTGGCCCTGCTCAGCCTTCACAAAGCACTGTGTCTCTGTATGCCCACAGGCTTGGCACCCTCGCTCTGCCTTATGACCCGGGATCTCTCTTTAGGGGAAGGGTATGTAGCAGGCTGAGCTGCACCGTTTGTAGCTTTTTTTTACAAGGGATAGTTTTGAGAAAGCTCTGAATAAATATTTTAATCATGGGCAAAGGAATGATTGAAAGAAGAATGAAGAGAAGCCAGCTTCTGGAGGACACTCTGGAGTTCCTCTGACCATCCCCGCATCCTTCACTTGGCCTAGATTGATGATGCTTATGGTTCCCTTCCCTGCTCCATTAAACATTTCTAGCATAGACTGGAACGTGCACCTTTGAGAGTTGTCTTTCAAGCTCATGGCCACCAGTTAGGTTGCAAGTGTGCGTCTTTGGCTGCAAGTCATAAAAAAAGTGTTTGGATGGGGAAATCTTTCCATGGAAAAGGCTTCATATCATGGTTATGAGAAGCAGATGCAGGGAGCTAGCTCTTAGGCAGAAGGGAAGGGGACCAAGAGATGGAAGGAGGAGAGGAAGGGGATAAGAAGTAAAAGATGTGTTCTTGTCTTAGTCACTTTCTCACCACTGAGACATAGTACTGACACCCACAGCTTGAGGAGGAGAGGTTTTTGTCTCACAGTCTAGAGGTTTCAGTCCATAGTTGGCTAGTGTGGCAGTGTGGCACGGCAGAGGAGCCTGGCAGAGAATTGCTCAGGGTAGGGTGGGCAGGAAGTAGAGAGAGTGATCAAGGGAGGAGGAGGGAGACCAACCCTTCCAGGCCACTCCCTCAGGGACCCACTTCCTCCAGACAGGCTTCACCTCCCATACATTGAAGTACAGACTCAGGAGTGGATGAATACACTGGTGCCTATCACCCTCCCGTGATTCAGTCACCTCCCCAAGCCCCACCTATCAGTGCATGAGGCTTTGGGGTACATCTAGAAATAATCCATGACACCGTACAAGTCCCAACTCCACACAGTGAATGTAATCACTGTGTCCTGCGGACATGTACCAATAAAAATTAAAGAAGAGCAGTCTTCTAACGTGGTAAAGGAATAGTGAGTGTTCCCAAATGCTTTTCCAAGGGTGTTAGGAAAGGGATGGCCTGTCTCTGTGGTCCAATTTATTGACTTGCAAAGAGTCCGCCCGTATCATTCTTAGTCGGGACAAGCCCCTTGCCTTCAAATGCACAGTGAGTATCCTGCCGCTCACCTCAGAGAGCTTTCTTCTCCCTGAATAAGGACTTTACCAACTAAAGAGCAGCCTTGGTCCCCCTCACTTCTGGCGCAAACCTCTTTGAAATACACCTACCTGCTCCACTGTGGTCCTTCCTGGGAAAGGAGTCCCACCCCGAATCCACCCCAGCTCCAGGTGTCCTTGGCAGACTCTCGTCTTGTACCTGGTTGGGTTAGGCTGGTAGGGTCTGTTTGTTTCTTTGGTTTAGCATGTACATTTTCATTTCGATGGCGATGGGATTACACTGTGGGCTCCCTCAGCGCACTACGTCAGGTTGAATCCCCCATGCTATGCTGTCATAGACCCTTGTGGGTAGCAGTGTGCACTCTGTCTCCTTGTGGGCAGAGACCAGGCCTAGTTCTCCTCCAGACACCCAGCCCTGGGTCTGACCCCTAGGAAGCACTTGGTAAATGACTCAAGTGGGTGGAGGAACGGCGGGAAGGTAGTTTATAGAAATACGTGGGATTTAAGGAAAGTTGTCGGAAGCACAGTGAGGCTGCCTTTAGCCCCCGCAGAGCTGCTGGGGGTAGAAGGGTAAGAAGCTGAAGTGACCAGCAGCCTTGGATAGTGGTGTGGGGAAGGGAAGGACGATGGTGAAGGGCGAATAAATGATGCAGGGAGACCAAGGGGTCAGGGAATGGACAAGAGGAGCAGAGAAAGCCCATCTTGCAAACTCCATTCTTCCTCTTCTCCGTCAGGCTCAGCCACCCACTGACCTCCACGTTCCTCGTGTGGTCCTTCCCTCTTCAGTCCTGATAAGATAAGTTGCTCTGCAGGACGGAGACCCATAAGCAGGGAGAGAGGAACAACTGTGTGTGCAGGGTAGGAATTCCGAAGCCCAGCAGTCTTGAGTTCGGTAGGAACTGACTCCGCTAGAGGCGTGGGCCTTGCGGACGCCTCCTCCTCTCTCCCCTGGACCGCGATGCGCTCTTGTGGAAGCCCGGGAAGAGTCCGGAGCTCGTTTCCCTGGGTCTGCCGGGCTTGCTTGCGGTTGATTTGGAGGCCTGGGTGGCTTACACTAACATCCAGCCAAGATCTTCACAAAGCGAGAGGCCCCTAGGGGTGACTGTGTCGGGAGAAGAGATGATGTGGACGAAAGGTGTGGCCTTAAAGGTGTGTGCTCTCAGTGTGAGTCTTTTTTGTCACCGGAGTCAAGGCCATGCCCGGCCCAGGGTCTTGTTCAAAGAAAAATTCCAACATGCTGCATTCCATTTCGAAAACCTGAGTTTTTTTTTTTTTTTTAAGAAGTAGGGAACACTGGACTGCATATTTCTTTTTGTTTAATTACAAAAAAAATTTAAAGTCTTTTCCATGCCTGCTGTGATTTGATAATTGATATTTAAACATACTATTTTGATTCTCTTAAGCAAGATAAGGAACTTGCCTGCTGGGCACTGTGAGGAGCTCTGGCTCTGCCTGGGCCCCACCTTTGTGCCAGGGCGTCTGCCCAGAGCGACCGCACGTGCGTGGCACCGCTGAAACCCAGTGGCACCATGCGGCCCTGCTCTGGAGGAGCTCGTTGGTGATAGCTGGGTAGACCCTAGCACTTTGATTCCTTCTGGATGAGACCAGGCACATCTTTAAGCCACCTAGGCTCAAACTTTGCCGTCAACAAATTATAAACATATTAATATTATAAACATATTAATTATAAACATCTGAGTGTGTGCACGCACTCGGATGTGTAGATTTGCAGAAAATCCTTGCACCGTGACAGTGGTTCTCTAAAACTTAACCATTCTGCTGTTTGCAGAGGGCACTCACGCGGTGATGTCAGCACCCAGAGCTATTGGGGAGCCCTGGGTGCTGTGGGGCTGCTGCGATTTGAGCTGGGAAGATTAATAATAGCGTAATTC
Source organism: Fukomys damarensis (assembly GCF_012274545.1). Classification (NCBI taxonomy): domain Eukaryota; kingdom Metazoa; phylum Chordata; class Mammalia; order Rodentia; family Bathyergidae; genus Fukomys; species Fukomys damarensis. The sequence goes on from NW_022900945.1 coordinate 5,097,558, forward strand.
TGGATTTTTCCTGATTACAAAGTTATATAGCTTTAAAATTTTTTATTTATGATTAACACATACCTATTAAAGGGGTGCAGGGTGACATTTCAATATCTGCACATGGTGTTCACAGCAAACCCAGCTGCTCTTTCTCCTCTGCCGATTCCCACCCCCTCCCAGCCTTCTCTAGAATCACCATTTTACATTCAAGTTGACATCTGTCCCTCCATCCGTCCCTTCGCCTGTCCATCCATTTAAAACAATTATTTTATAATACTGGGGATTGAACTCAGGGCCTTCACGCTGAGTGACATCCCCAACCATTTTTATTTTATTTTATTTTTTAGTTCGAGAGGGATCTCACTAAGTTATCTGGGCAGGACTTGAACTTGTGATCTCTGGAATTCTGGTGTTATAGTCCTGGTGACTTTGTTTTTTTAAGCTTCAGTACCTGAGGGAGAGAATGTGGTACTTGCCTTTCTGTGTCAGTCTCACTTCTTTTATTTGATGTCTTCTGCTTGCATCCATTTTGTTGTATATGACAGGATTTTACTGCTCTTTATAGCAATTTCTTTCTTTCCTTCTTTCTTTCTTTCTTTCTTCTTTCTTTCTTTCTTTCTTTCTTTCTTCTTTCTTTCTTTCTTTCTTTCTCTCTCTCTCTTTCTTTCTTCTTTCTTTCTCTTTCTTTCTTTCTTTCTTTCTTTCTTTCTTTCTTTCTTTCTTTCTTTCTTTCTTTCTTTCTTTCTTTCTTTCTTTCTTTCTTTCTTTCTTTCTTTCTTTCTTTCTTTCTTTCTTTCTTTCTTTCTTTCTCTTTTTTCTTTTCCCTTCCTTCCTTCCTTCCTTTGCAATACTGGGGATTGAATCCAGCGTGTTCAAATTGAACTGCATCCCTAGCCCTTTTTGTTTATAAGCATGAGACAGAGTTTCATTAAATTGCCAAGTTGCTCAGGCTGGTCTTGGGTTTGTGATCCTCCCAGAGATCCCAGCTGGGATTTCAGGGCTGCCCTATCATGCCCAGCTACCAGAGTTATATGTTGATGGGTGCACTGACACAAAAGAGTTCAGAAGGAAGTGAGGAGCGTTATGGAGGAAATGTATATTGCCTTAGAGGAAGCCTGGATCACCATGCACAGATTGTTAGAAATCTGAGCGTTTAGAGAGCACGAGTGGAGATGGCGTCAGAAGTGAGACACATTTGTCAGAACTGGAGGAGGAGAGTCCTTGCTCTGTGGCACAAAAAGCTTGAAAAACTCTGTTCTGCAACTGTGTGGAAAGCAGAGTCTGTGAGTAACAAGCCTGGATATATAGCCAAGCAAAGTGTTGAAGGTGCAGCCTTGTTTCTTCTTCATGCTAGTACTGAAGTAGGAGAAAAATAAATGATTTGAAGGAAAATTGGTAGGTATGAAGGGGCCAGGACCGATGCTCACAATCAGAAATGAGTCCTGAAAGCATGACATAGAGTCCTGAAAGCATGACGTAGAGAAAGGACTGTGACTCTCTAGGTTTTTACTGAAATTTCAGAAAAATGAATATGCCAAAATATTCAGTCATATAAAAAATTCTTCTCCAAAATTATGACTGTTACTTACAGATCCCCTCAGGTTAAAGGACCTCTCAGAAACTTAGGGATCTCGTCCCTCAGCCATCTCAGCAGAAGCCAAAGGCAGAAAAAGGGTTAACTTGAAAAGATTTGAGAACATGCCTTTTTGTCTAATGGAGTGAAACCGTGTGAAATTCACATAAGGAGCACATTGTGAGCAGAATTGTTTCCCTTCAGAATTTATGTCTTCACGGAATCTATGAATTACTAGAAAAAATTATGCTTCTCAAACTATGATGGAGTTATGTCGTATAAACTCATCACAAGTGGAAAATATTACAAGTTGAAATGCATTTATTACACGTAACCAAACACCATAGCTTAGCAGCTGGGAACTCTCTAGACTGTTAGTTGTGTACCCTTGTGACTGCATGGTTGCTGGCAAGCTTGGTTCACTGCTGCTGCCCAGCATCTACAGAGTATCTTACTACATCCCATTAGCCCAGGGAGCATCTAAAGTCAAAATTCAAAGGGAGGCAGGAGACTGGGGCCTGGCAGTGAGGTTGGACAATAGGGCGTGGCCTGTCAATCACAGAGACCTGGCCAGGATGCATTGTAGAGCAGCCTCCTCCAGCCCACATCCAACATCAGAAGGATATACAAGATGGCGGCCACTGGGGTTTGTTGCCACTGTCTTTTTGCTCTTGCAGTGACCTGCTCTGTGAACAGATTGTATTTCCTTCCTCCTTTCTTTTTACCACCTCTACTTTTTCTTTTCTCTCTTCTTTTCATTACATTTTTATGTTTACCTCCTTTCTTCTTTTACCTTCAATAAGCTATTGGTTGTCCCATCCAATTATCTGAATGAGACAACAATAGCCTGGAAAGAACTGACGGCCACCACACATCATCTGGTAACAGAAGTGTAATTTCCAATGACAGTGTCAGTTGACTTCATAGCATTGTAAAGCTGAAAAATTGTCAGACCATCCTAAGTAGGTGACTGTCTGAAAGGTCTTTGCATAGGTATACATATATATATATATGTATATTTTTGGTACCAGGGATTGAACTTGGGTCTTTGAGCTTGCAAGGCAGGCCATCAAACCACTGAGCTAAATCCCTGGCCCTAGGTATACATATTAAAATGAGGGTCTGCTGGATTAGGAGAGGCCCTTAACTATTGATCTGTATCCTCGAAAGAGGGAAGTTTGGACACATACAAGCAAAGAGAACACCTTGTGAAGACAGAGGCAGACATTGGAGTGCTGTAGCTACAAGTTAAGGGTTATTTCCAGACAGGAAAAGCTAAAGAGGCAAGAAAGTTTCTCCCACAGAGGTGTCAGAGGGAGCATGGTCCTGTTGACACCTTGGGTTAAGATTTGTATTCTGCAGAGCTATGAGAGAATATATTTTAGTTGCTATAGCCCATTCAGTTTGTAGTAATTTATTACAGCTGCCCAATGAAAGCAAGACTAGAACATTTGAGGACATTTTATTAACAGAAACACTGATAGTGTGGACTGAGAGGTACAGAGAAAATTTGAGGAAAGGAGACTGTTGGAATTCTGACCTGCAGTCCTACTGCCAGGAAGCCAGATGCTAGAACTACTCAGCAAAAACCATTCTCTGTATTTCTTTAAAAGGGAAGGATGACTCAGAGGACAGAAGCAAGAATGCTGACATTGAACTAAGAACCCACAATGCAGAATTCAGAACCATGGAAGGTTATTCCCAGGCCCTGAAATCCAGGGAGCTCCAGCTGGAGTTTCTCTGGATGTGTTTCACATGTACTTTGGACTCCTACCTCCTTTTCACCCCCCATTTCTCCCCTGTTTGAACTGTAATGTCTGTAAGTGTTATCCTACATCAGCCCTACCATTGTGTAGATGTATGAGGACCATAATGCATCCCACTTCATGCCCATGGGTGGAGAGAATTTGTAACTAGGAGCTGTCATTGTGAATTACCCTTGATCACCACAATATATGACTGAGACGCTGACTTGGGACCCATGAGGTTAGTGAGATTTAGAGAATTCTAGACTTTGAGCTGTTGCTGAAATGAGAACTTTGAGAATCTATGGAAATGGCCAATCATAGGACCAGAGCATAGATTATGGTAGACAGTATTCTAAGATGGCCCCTTGATCTCTGCCATCTGGTATGACTCTATGACCATGCTATGTTATGAGAAAAGGGGGTTTTACAGGTGTAATTGAGGCTACTAATCAGTTGACCTTAAGAGAAAGAGTCTATTTTACCTATGCTAATAGCATAGGTAAGCAGAGAATTTTCTATGGCTGATTGGAGAAGCAGAAGACAGAGACTCAAAATATGAAAGAAATTCAGTGAATCATTACTAGTTTGGTGATGGAGGACCCACAAATACAGGAATGTGAGTGACCTATAGGAGCAGAGACTGAGGTGTAGAGACCTTAGTCTGTAAGAATTGGATTCTGCTGACAGTCTGATTTCAGAAGCTTCTTTCTTAGAGATGCTTGATAAGATCACAGCTCATCTAACATCTTGATTTCACTGAGTCTTTGAGATCCTGCACAATAGATCAAACAAATATATGCTGGACTCATGGAAAGAGGAGGTAATAAATTTGTGTTGTTCACAGTTATATTTGTGATGCTTTGTTATATAACAATATAAAGTGTGTGTGTGTGTGTGTGTGAGCTTTCCACCCCTGTGATAAAATACCTGCTATAAGCTACCTAGAGGAAAGATTTATTTAGAGTCACAGCCTTAGGAGTTTCAGGCCATGGTCAGTTGGCTCCATTGCTTTTGGGCTTGTGTTGAGACAGAGCTTCATGGGCTGAGCCCTGGCAGTGGAGACTGCTCACCTCATGGTAACCAGGAAATAGAGCAAAATGAGAGAGGAAGGAGCCGAGTCCCAACGTCTCCTCATGTGCATGCTGCCATGATTTAACTGCCTTATACTAGGCCCCGCCTCCCGGTGGTTGCACCACGTACCAACACCCATGGGCTGGTGACCTCTGGAGGACACTAGAAACTACAGAGTGTGTATCAATAATTCCAGACATATGTATTCTCCTAAAATAGATCACATTTCTCCTGACCCTATGAAATCTGTCTAGTCAGAAGTTTACAATCTTCTTGTATGTTAGTGATGAAATAAGTTTTATAGAAAAATAGAATTCCAGTTTTGAAAAGGTTTCATAAAGAAAGGTGGCTGTAGGGAGGACCTTGGCTAGGATGCACATTCAGTGGCAGAGACCTCAATCAAACCAAATCAGTTCAACTAGGAATCTTTGAGCATCTTGAATACACACCCAGGCACTGAGCTGAGCACCAGAGGCTGGATAGTAAATACTTCTTCCTGGTGGGCTCTTTATGATGGGTTGGGAAACAAGAAGATTTTTAATAGCAATGTGATGTGTTAGGTTCTGTAATTGGGCGATGTGAGCAAAAATGAGGATGACCTTACCACCTGGGATGGTGGTGGTAGTGAAATCTCCAGATCTGCAGAGCAGGGAAGAGAGACCATCCTGGCGCTATGGTGTATGCACATTACAGGTGTGGGAGGAGGAGGTATTTGGCACAAGAAATACTGTTCTGAGCACAGGAAATATGTGTGGAAAAGATGTCAGGTGTGCGAGCACTGATGATCTGCCAGTAAGTAGTTCAGTACGTCTGGAGTGCGAACAGCTGGAGACCAGAGGAAGAGGAAGGTGCAGGCAGACCCGCTAAGGAAGGGTCTTATGGCTGATTTGATCATTTCCTCTAGGTCAGTGGGGAAATCCTTAAAAGAAGTCAACACAAAAGGCTGTTACCAAGATCTTCCTTTAGAAAAATCTAATCTGTTCACCTTGTGGAGATGAATAATAGGGGACAAGACAAGGGTGGGGAGAGCAGGCCAAAGTCTTTCCGAATAGAGGAAGAGTTATCGTTGCGAAAGGAGAGGAGAATATGGACTTGACAGGACCAACATGGAATAGTGACAGGACCAGCCTGTATTTTGACAGGCAGTGATCAAGAGGAAGAGTGGAGGGTGATTCCGTGGATTCGGGCCATGAGGCTGGGTGCCTGGGAGCGGGGGTCACTGTACGGTGCTTTGTCACAGCAGCTCCGATGATCTAAGACAGAGTTACAGGAATCCTCTAAGGGATATGAGGCCGGGCTGGCTTCTCTGGCTTCCCCACTTCCTCACAGAGCGACTGCTTAGATCGGTGGTTCTGTTGTGTGACCTGTCCAGGATGAGACCCTGCCCAATTGCAGGGACTTTACCAAGCCTCTTATGTTCCAAACCTCCAGCATGATTATTTTACGAGGCCAGGAAAACTGCCTTTACCGAAGCCCTTTTCCTTCATGGAGGCAGCGTAGATTCCAGGCACAGTTCTTTAGCAAGTCTGTGTGCTCACTGCTGCACTGTCCTAGGCTTTGGAAACATGACGGGTCATTCCACGTGTGAGTAACGTAACGATGAGCCGTGTGTAATGAGTTCAGGATCTGAAAGGGTGGGGCCTGTGAGGGTGGAGTGTTCACCTCCCAGTTCACACAGTAACCCTGGGAATTCAATGCTACAAGGCTTCAATTAGATGATGTAAGTGCTTAATACAGTCCCAGGCCTAAACGAAGAGCTCAATAAATGCTAGCTGCTGTCGTTGCTAATTGTTGCTACTCACTTACTATTGTTATTATTGCAATAACCATTATGGCAAAAATAATAGAGCTAGAATAGCTGAGTGAGAAAGCTGGAAGGAATGCGGTAGGCAATCAGTGCAGTGTTTGGACTTAATATTAAAGAGGTGGAAGAGTTTCGAGTAATGAAAGCCATGTCGGAGGGGTGTGGGGTCGTGGGTGATGGGATGGGGAAGTCGGGTGAAGGTCATCAGCTCCTAGAGTGCCTAGGTATGAGGCTGCGGCTAGAGAAGTCATCCATGGGGATGGGGAGCTGTCCCAGGATGCCAGCGTGATTTGGGTTGGAGGAGACAGTCGTAAGTGCTAATATCTTCAATGAAGAAGAGAGTGCTTGGAGCTTTGCTGCCAGTGTCTCTGGATGCGGTGGTTGTAGCAGACCCTGGACGCCCTTGGTGCTGTCCTCCCTGCCCTCTAGCTTGGCCAGGTAGCCAGGAGGTAGCGGCTGGGACAGTGTGTTGGGTCCAGAGCTGAGTGTCTGGAATACATCAGAGGCTCTGCGCCCATTCATCCAGTCCAGGCAAATTGCCCTGCTTCTGGAAGAAAGACCCCTTAAGAGCTATTTGACTGAACATCAGGAAATCTGTTCTCATTCTCATTTAGAGTGCAGAGACTTGTGTGGTGACTCATACATCTGAAAAGCTCAAATGAAGTAGGGTGATCTCAACGGTGATTCACTGATGAAATCTGGACAGTGATTCATCCCCTTTGCGCTTGTCCTTGGGAGTCACCAGGCTGAGAGGTCGCTCTCCTCAGGAGGGCCCTGTGCTCTGCGCTCAGGGAAACATGCCTGGCCCTCCTGTGGTGGAATTTCAGGAAATACATGGAGTCATCCACAGCAGTTTTCCACAAGGTCATTTTCTTTAGTCGTTTTTATTCTCATATCCAGTCTGCAAGATGCTTGTGAGGTGTAATGACTAATAAACAAGGGAAAGGGATGGTGCTTTCAAGTCAAAGGTGAGGGTACATCTAGTGAACTGGGGGTACATTTCCCTGTTTTGTGATCTCTAGGGGATGGTGCAGCTCTTCTGGCACTTGTTAGCAAGGGCTATTTATTTTTATGATAAATGTGCTTAAATAAACTTTACACCATGCTTATAAGAAACACTAATTAAAAACCTAGTTAAAAGAGAAGATGACTTCCATGTAACAAGCCCAGAGAGGAATGACTCTTATGTCCTCGTACTAGCTCTGTGTGGAGGTGACAGTCAGTGCCCAAAGATCTATCTGGAAAGGGAGATCACATTGCTTGATCCAACTAAGTATTTATCTTTGTACCGGGTAAGTCCCAAGGGCCCTGTTGACCACCCAGGACCAGGTAGCAGCTCCTTCTCTGAGCATCTCAGCACCCGTTTAGCACTCATTGTGGATTTTCCTAACCATTCATTCCATTGCGTGTGATATATCTTTAATCCCATGCACAGTTTTCAGCATTTCTAGCTACCACTTAGAGTAAATTTATTTTGTGCCAGGAACTGGCCTAGACGTGTATTTACTCATTTAATCTTTACATTGGTCCCAGGAAGCAAGTACTTGTCATTATCAGCAGCTATGTTTTAATATATAGAGATTGAAGTGTGGAGATGTCAAATATACTGTAGGAGGTCACACTGCATGAGGGGAGGGTGCCACGTCAGGCCCAGCCCGTCTGGCCCCAGGGATCCCGGTCTCTGCCACTCCCCTGTGTCTGTCTCTGGGAGTCCTCCAGGTCTGTCCTGGGTGTCATCTCTGGCTGCTCAGCTTCTGGCTTGGTGCCCTGTGGCCTGTTCTCTGCACAGCAACCAGAATAACATTTTAAAACCTTCAGGTCATGTTAACGTCCTTATCACTGCAGAGCTGGCTCATCTTGCTGAACTCCTTCAAGGTCTACATGATCTGAAGAAGCAGCCTCCTTTGTACCATTTTCTGCTAAGTTCACTCCCTCTGGCCACGACATTCTTGCTGTCCTTAGATCTCAGCAGCTCCTTCCAGCCCTGGGGCTGGGAATGTGCTAGTCTACGATTCCCTCTGCCAGAGAGTCTTTTCCTGGCATTACGGGAGCTTCACTGATGAATCTTTGAATCTGGGGTTAGGTATAGGACCTTGCACATGTCAGCCAAGCACTTTATCATGGACTACACCCTAGCCTCTTAACTGATTGTATTATCCAGTCTCTTCTTATAGGGGCTTTTTCTGACCACCCCATCTCACCCATTTCCAGTCACCAAATGGTCCTTGTCCCCTTACAGTACTTATCATTACTACTTGAAAGTCTATTACAAAGTCACCTTCATGATGGCAGGCAATTTTACTGTCTGACTGCTTTCATTTAAGTGCAGAAGACAGGTACCTGGCTTACAATAGGAACTTCATAAGTATTTATTAAATAAATGAGTAGATGAATGCATCTCTAATAGATGTGACTGCTTTGAATGAGTGAATAAATGCATTCAGTCTTGAAGATAGAGCAGATTATCTTCATACTATGTGAAAAGCTTACAGGTGTGCAGAAGAGGAGGTCCTACATATTTCTGGAAGGACGGTGCTGAGCTGAGCTTGACAAAGTAGCAAGTTATTTAAGCCAAGCAGGGGTGGGAAGGTCTTCCAATAAGAGGAAATACGCAAAGATTCATAGGTGTGAAACAAATATCACAGATACAGAATTCCCAGTTGGGGTACCAGGAGCCATAAAGCACGAAAAGTCAAAATGACCCTGAAAATGGGCCAAAACTACTCTTCTTAATTAAAATGAAAATACAAAAACCATAAAAAAACAAAGAAAATCATCTTGAACTTATAAGCTAACAGAATGAATCAATTAAAATTTTTCCATTTTTTTATACTCATCCTTTTAAAAAAACACAAGAAACCCAAATTACAAATAAAAAGCCAAATAAAAGACAGATAATAGAAAATAGGGAGAGAGATCTTTCTCAGAGTGAAAGGGGATTCAGAGATGGATGGGAGGGAAAGGAGATGCAAGACAGGGATTCTGATGCATTAGCTACAAGAAATGCAGTCAAGTTTCATTGATTTGGAATTGCGCAATGGGTTTATTTTAGTTCAACTAAGAACTAGTTGTGAAGGCCTTACGCGGGGGCAGGGGGCAGAATGGTAACTACGGCAGACATTTCAGGCCCCAGTGGGGCAGGGAAAGTGTAGACTGAGTGCAGACTATGCCTTAAGTTAAAAACTGCTCAACTCTTTCAGCTGTCAGTTATGGGCGCCTCTGCTAGGGACGCTCTTCCTGAAGAAGTGAGGCTTCGGGTAAGTTGGGTAAAAGTTAGCTAGTTGAAGGCAGGGTGCAAGGGCTGAACTTTTCAATTAGATGCAGCTGTAGGTGGACAGGCATGTAGGTGTCACAGGCTTGACAAACTCAGAGCAGTCCTGCCACCGGATGGGACCTGTCTCTCCCCATGAGGTATGTTGGTCAACTCTGATCAGAGAAGATCATTTCAGAACATGTTGGTGTGAGACTTGGACAGGTTTACTAGGCAGACTCAGGAAGTAGGAAGGGTTCATCTGGAAGAGCTGAAGGGGACGCAGCTCTGAGGAAGAGTAGCAGACCGGCCCTTCAATGAAAAATGGATTAGGTGGGGCAGGGTCCAGTGAATTGTCAGGTCAGTTTTGGTTTTCCAAGATGGCTCCAGGAGAAGTCTTTATTTCGGTCTCCATGAGATGATGATTTCTCCTACACTGTCTAAGTGTGGCACAGGCTCTACCGGAACCCAAAATGACTGTGAGTCTAGGGCCCTGACCAGAGACTTCTGGGTGCTCGTTGGCAGATGAAGATCCTGTAAATACTTTGTCTTGGTCTCCTGAGTCTGGAAGTGGATAAGATGGGTAATGTTAATGGGGGGCTAACCACCTTTGCTTTACCACCTTCTAGGCAGACACTCCCTGGATGTTTAGCATGCATCTTTGTGGAGCTCAGCAAGGTTCTGATCCAAAGTGTTGAAGTAATAAAGGAGCCTGATAAAAAAAGGAAGGTCAAGCTCTGCTCTGCTTTTTGTTACCTATTGGGCCTCTGTAGGCCCAAGTAAAGAATCATTGTTTTTCGCAAAAGCTTCTTGAAAGTCCTTAACTGTCTCAGAAGAAAATGTTGATCATGCTTTTAATAAGTAAAACGTTAAGGACCTGGGAGTTGTTGGTCCCTGTCCCTGTGGTGGTCTCTGACTGCGAAGTGTGAGGGACAGGCAGGTGAGAAGGGCACATGAGCCAGGCTGTGGGACAGGTCACCGACCGCAACCCATGGGTTAAAAGAGCTCTAAGTAGAAAGATGACAGTCAGCCCTTTTTCTTTTTCTTTTTCTTTCTCTCTCGCTCTCTCTTATAAAAGCACTCTATACATAATAGCTGCTTTAGAAAACAAGAGTCAGAATCCATGAAATAAGCAGCTAGTGCTTCTAAGTAGTTAAAATTTCTCTAATAAAACCACAAAGGTTTTTGGGTTTCTCTTACTTAATAAAAAATCCATATGTTTTAAGTTTAGTTTCCATTTTGTGTATACACTTTCCAAAGCTTTGTTATCTCTCCTTGGTTATCGTTTCTCCTTTTTTTGTTTATCTTTTGTCAGTAGTACACAGAAACACAAGTTTTAACTGAAAATGAAGAATAGGAGTTAGCCAGGTGGGTAAATATTAGTGAGTAAGCTAATTAATGAACACATAAAAAAGCCAAAGCAGAAAATCTTGTTGATTAGAATTGGCTACTTGAGACAAGGATATATACCAGTGTATTTTAAAAAGATTTTTGTAAGATATTACAAGTCTTATCTAAAGAGGTTCATTATAAAAAGTAGCAACCAATTAAATCTATAAGAATTTGGGCAAAACAATTGTTACAATGGGGTGGAAGTTTTTCTTTTAACTGTCATCATGGAAGAATGAAGATTATTTCAGTTTCTCTATTTCAAAAGCCTGTCCCTTTATTGTATTGATATTGGTAATTTAATAGTTTTCCCCAGGAAGAACATAAATAAAATTAGTCAAACACATGCATATTTTGACAATTAGATCTTCAGTGGTTCAATTAGGGTAAGTGAAATATAATGACTATTTAAATGTAGTTTGTGCCCAAACTTTAAACATACATGGTATAATCACAAAATACAGTGAGTGTTTAAATTTTAAAAATGTAGCCAGGCGTGGTGGCACATGCCTGTAATCCCAGCACTCGGGAGGCTGAGGCAGGAGGATCGCTGTGAGTTTGAGACCAGCCTGGGCTACATAGTGAGCTCCAGGTCAGCCTCAACTACATAGCCAGGACCCTGTCTCAAAAAAACAAAACAAAACAAAACAAGTAATTGCAGTAAAAGATGCACTGCCACTAATCCTTTCACAAAATCACCCCTTTGCTTTGAACACATTTGTCCCGTCTTTCTTGCCACTTTCTGGAGCAGGTCTTAAAGTGCTTTCTTGAGTTTCTTTGGTTGTGCTGTCCTGGCTGCCTCCATAATAAATACTTCTTGTCTGCTGGACTCTTTAGGGTGGGTTTGGAAACAAGAAGATTGTGAATAGCAGTGCGACGTGTTAGCTTCCAGGTGTTCCGTATCTCACATCCTTCCCAACACGAGGCGCTGATGACCCGCTTAACTTCATCCGCACTGGTGGTGCGGAGGAGGATTTTCTCTGTGCTTTCAGTCTGCATTTCCCACACGAATAAAGATGTGCAGCACCTTTCCATATGCTCGCTGATCATTTCACTATGCCCTTTTGTGAAACACCTGTTTCTAATAAAATTTAAAATGCACATATACCTTAACTCAGTATTTACACTTCTAGGAATCTATAAAATATTCACATTTCTGCAAGAAGTCTGTATATTAGGGAATTGCTTGTAATACCGAAACAGTGGGAAAAATTCATATGTTTAGGGGGGAAATGTGACAAGGTAATTATCTGTATAATGATGCAAATGCATTAAACAGAGTTTGAACAGATGTCTTGCCCTCAGAGTATATTCAGAGGAAATCCGGAAGGGACAGTTCATCTAGATTAATTTTCCATACATTTAAAAAATCTTTTATTTTCTGTACATAGGAAACTCTCCACAATAGGCAGTATCTTTCCTATTAATATCACTGATATTTAAACAGGATAAAGTGAGATTACTATGTAAATGTATTTTGGGATGACGTAAATGATATATTTCATAAATGTTTTGCACAGTTTTTTTACAGCCTAACATAGCCTATCCTGGAGAATATGCCCGGTGTCCAGAAGACCGTGTATTCTACTGTTTTTGGTAGAGTCACAGAATCTGTTCTGTCTGGCTCATGGTGTTTCTGAAGTTTCTATGTCCTTATTTCCTTTTCTCAGTTTTCTTAGTCACACTGAAAGTCAGGTATTGAGTTATTTGCAGTTGTTGTTGAAGTGTCTATTTCTCTCTTCAGTTCCTTTAGTGTTTATTTTCATTTACTTTTGAGATTTGTTAACAGGTGCATATATGTTAATAATTACTAAGTGCTCCTGATGGACCCCTTCACTGTTGCAATATATCCTTCTTTGTCTCTGATAACATTTTTTCTTCAAACTTGTTATGGTTTAAATACGCAGTGCTCCCCAGAAGTCTCAGGTGTTCAGTGGGGCCTTTCGGAAGGTGACTGGATCATGGGTGCTCCACTCCAGCGCAGTCACCCTTTGATGAGTTCACAGCTAAGTGTGCTGTCAGGAGCTGGTCACAGGTGGCAGTCACTGGGTCATACTTCTGGAGGGCACAGCTCCCTCCATGGTGAACTCCTTCTCTCCGCTTCCTGTCTGCCATGTCCTTCCCACGTGATCCTTCTGCCTTGGAGCAAGCACCCAACCCTAGACTGAACCCTCCAAAAACTGAGCCAGATTAAACCTCTTCTCTTTCAAACTGTGGGTATTGGGTGTTGTGTTCCAGCAATGGGAAAGATGACTAATATATGCTTATTTTGCCTGACTTTAGGGTGACCATTCCAATTCTTTTTTGGTTACTTTTTCCATGGTTTATCTTTTTTCCAACTTTTTACTTTGAATTTAAAATGTATTACTTGTAGACAGACTATGGTTATATCATTTCAAAGCACATAGTCTGCCAATCTACCTTATGATTGGAGCATTTATTTTTATTTGATGTCATTACTAGCATGGTATGATGTGTCTGCCATTTTGCTATTTGTATTGTTAACATATGTTTTGTCTTTTCCATTCCTTTCTTTCTGTCCCATTATCTAGAGCCATTCAAAGAATGGTAGTGATCTAAAAACTATCTTAGTGAGTAGTTCTGGGGACCTCACAGACTCACTCAGATGGCATTGGAGTCAGATCTGAGTTTTGTGTGAAGACTCGGCCAAAGTATTTCATTGTGTTGAACATCACAGTACCTCTTATTCAAGGTGCACACTGACCCACTACCGAGTAGCCAAACGCCTAGACTTGGCTGCTAAGTAGAATGATAGCAGTATCATTTGAAGTGAAAATTTAAACTAGGAACATTTCAGAAACTATGTTTTCAGGGAAAAATGTTTCATACCAATGTATGTAAAGTAACTTGGCATTCTTCTCTTATTTTTAATATGGTAAAGATAGTACCACAATGGGTACAGTGTTAGGAGTGAAAGAGTATATGGTACATAGAAGCTACTGAATACATGTGAATTTCTTTTCTCCTGCCTCTCAGATTTGATTTTTCCGTCAAGACTGAATTTTAACCAAGTTGCTGTACTTAGGGGATGTGTCTACATTCTGCTATCAGGTGGACAGAGGAAATCAAGGGATTTTATTTCTCGGCTAGTGTGGAAGGATGGAGTAATTCTGCCATAGAATGTTTGTGGAAAAGAGATTCTGGTTATAGTCTGTTTGTACAGACTTAATAGGCAGGTAGTACAAAGACTACCTACATGGTCTTCAGCGAAGCAGTTATCCCTTACTAGTTACTTCTGGATGAATTATGTCAAAACCTTAATTCTCGTTTCCCCTTGGCTATGGTAAATATAAGATATTTAAAATGGAAAAATATTCTAAATAGCTCGTTATTTAAAAAACTACATATTAGCAGGTTAACTTCTATCCATTCAATCAGTTATTATTATTCCTTCAAGCATATTTATTTGCTTTCAGATGGATTATGTTTCACTCAGTCTCCCAGATGGGTAGCATTTTCTTAGAAAACAGGTTCCTTAATTTATCCAGTCTGAATTCATAAGTTCGTCTCTCTGGATCCAAGTGAAGGTTTTAAAGCTCATGTTCTAGCTTTGGTCTTGAAAAGTCGCTCCTAAGCCTTCTTGCTATAATATTAGCAGTGACTGTAATAGACAGTTCCAGTTTTGGTGAAGAGCTGTTAGTGTGAGATTCCTTTTCTGTCTCCTCCCCTTGGCACACTGTGGTGATCTCAGAGGGAATCCTGTGAGGGAGAGACATGGACACCCCGAGCTGCAGGCTGGATCACGGACACAGAGTAGGAAGAAGTCAAGGAATGGTCCATCGGCAAGTGTAGGATGCTGCAGATGTAGGAATTCTCTGAGATTCAGTGCTTTAAACTGAAAACTTAGCTGTTTTCAGTACTTATTTTTGCATTTTAAAAGGAATGGATAAATAGCTTTCTTTGTGGAATTCTGTGCACATACCGTTTATGGACACTGAAAGCAATAGTTACGGCTTACTACAGAGCCATATTCCACAAAATTTTCTGGATTTTCCCTTTTTCTCTTTTGAGACTTTTATTTCTATCTAGGACTGATCCATGGATAAACATTGATTCCATTAGAAATGACAGATAAAAAGATAAAAAGACCAATGCTGAAATCTGAAGGGTAATTTAGATGAGTGCTATATGAATATGAAAAGTAGAACTTACAAATTCTACTTTGTATTAGATTTGCTTTGAAAAGTATCCTTAGTGGGCATTTATAACTTAAAATAAGTATTTACCTTATCTAAAGAAATCAAATAGATTCATCAAGTTCTCTGGCCAGTCTGTTCCATAAAAGCTATTTTTACTTAGTTAAACACGATGCTGATCATCTTAAATATGATGACATGCAATGATTTTAAACATAAAATGGACACTAGGATTAAGGGTTAGAATACAATTTTTGTCAGTATTCACTCTTTTTGTAATCTGTAGCTCAGAAAAGAGTAATTTAGAAATAGAAGTTCTTAAAATGTATTAATTCAAGTGACTACACAGTGGTTGAACAAAATTAAACAGAAGGGGCAACAAAGCATAACTCCAACATTATCCCATAACCCAATTTTAGGGCTGGGGATTTATCTCAGTGGCACTGCACCTGCTTGGCAAGTGCAAGGTCCCGAGTTTGATTCCCGGTACTGGATATATATTTTGTATAGCTATAACCCAATTTTAATTTGACATTATATTTGCAAGTATTTTATGCTCTGTTTTTCAAAATATTAATCACTACTATAGGAACATGAGTTGATGGTATAAACTTTTTCTTCTCATTGAGTTTATTGGTAGTTCATAAACTTTTAATGTGCAACTTATCTCTGAGCTGTTGGGAAACTTCAGTTGATTAGGTTTTCTCATTGCAAAATTAGAAATAGCACCATTTGCCCATATTAATTGGAATAAAGCATAGACTTGAAGACATTGGAATGAGTTAGTTAAAGTTCATGAGCTTGAGAATCTTCAAGCAGTTACATAAATGCAAAAGCTATTACTGTGCACTTGTAGAGGGTAATTCCTGGTTTGACATTTAGTAACTGAGCATTTTTGCCTTGACTCACCAAAGCTAGCTACAAATCAGACATGGAAGGCTTTGGTATTTCAATGTTAAAAAAATTATAGCAGACAGTTTTATACCAGGAATAAAAAGCAGTTTAATAAGTCCACATTCATTTCTTATTTGATTGCTACACATTTAAAAGAAGTTTTCAGTGCTGGGCTATGCCACAGAGAAAGCACAATTATCTAAATATATACTTTAAAAAAAAGGAATTGCTTGTTTAACTCAGCCACTGCTTTCTGTAAAACACTGTAAAGTTTGTGTAAGTTAAAACTGAGCAGGCTTAGGCTGCAGGCTCGAAGCTGGTTTTCAGGTTTTCTTTCTCATCAGAAGTACATCTTGCTTGAATTCTCTCAGGCCGTTTTGAACAGTCCATGGAAGGTGACAGGGATATTAACCTCCACTTCAGCTCTGGCCACTTCGCTCAGGTCCTTGGCATTCAGAATCAGGAGATAGGCGGGTTTCTGTCCTGTCCCAGGGTTCACCACCACACTCAGAACCACCCCTGTTTGTCACAAGGAAACAAGCAGATCAAAATTTAAATGAGCTCAGACCTGTGGATTAAGTGAATGACACTGGCAAATAAAACTGTGATTTGGCTTCCGTTCTGACTCTGCTACCCCTGGCTGCGTGACCCCCTGCAAGGTCTTTTGGAGTCTTTCCCTCTGGGCTCCAGGCTTCAGGGAGGTAAGGACCCTCTCTGCCTTTCTCAAGCCTGCCTGGAGAATTCCGGTCTCCGGGGTTAGAGCACAGCAGGTGCTCATTAAATACTTATCGAATGCACCGATCTGTGTCATTGTCATTCTTCCTACTGCACAAACAAAAGTGTGATGATCAAGTGAAGTTGTGTATTAAAAGACTTTGGCAGCACCAACGCCTATCATATTACAGTTTCCAAGATCTATCGGGAAACTTCTTCCCCCCCACAAAAAAAGAAATGAGAACAAACCTTTTGCACTTTTTCTGAATACTTGCATGCACGAAATGGCTCCACAGTTATTTATATCTCTTCTCTGTGGCTGCCCATCTTGTATTCCAGAGAGTGTGTGATCTATCGCCCTGTCTTAGCCAGGTAAGGATTAGCTAGGATGCTTGGCCATTGAGTGGCTGTGTTACAGACGATGGCCCTGGATCTCTTTCTAGCTCCAGCCTGCTAAAAGCACAAACCCAAACTAGAGCCCCAGAGCTGCCCTCTCATTGTCTTGATCTTCTGGAACCCCTTGTTTCCCTTCTTAGAACTCGATCCTTTTTCAGAAATATATCTTGATGAGGAAGGGCCAACACCTAGGTGCTGCCATCTTTCTTTGTCCTTCCCCTCATCCAGAGAAGACTCTGACGCTGGCTCATGACATCACATGGTGCTGTAATATTTTTTTCCCACTGGAAAGTAACAGGACCTCATCACAAGAGGAAACATTTCCAAATAAGCTTAACTTCTTCAGTGCCATCCACTTAGAGGAGTGTTTTTTTAAACACTGGGGAATAATCAACCTAACTCCCACTTCTTGGACACACAGAATTCCAGCCGGAAGAGTGTGCAGCCATGGTCATTATGATCATTACCATCATCTTCTTCTAAGGCATCTGGGTGGGAGATGAAGATGGGCTCTGATGGGTAGGAATCCGGCTCCTGCCACACCCAGGTTTCTTTAGTTTTGACATTCAGCTTACAGAGCTGCTCGAAAGAAGGCAAAAGCAAGGGATCCACCAGTCAGTATCCCCCTCACTTGACTCACCTGTGAGCCAAAGCACTCTCCCAGTGTCAATGAGTAGACTGATTACCTTGTCTGGAAGGAAGTGATTCAAGCCAAGTCCGTATGCGAACGTATAAAGTTTCCCGCTGTACTTCCCATAATTGATTTGAGGAAACTCAAATGCTGCAAAGTAGAGGACAGGGCTAGGCAAACTCAGCCAGTCTCTGGGAGTAGAACGCATGTTCCTTCCGTGGGGTTTGCTCTGGCTCGTCTTACCTTGGCGAGGCCCTGAGAAGAGGACCTCAGGTTCTAGCCAGATCGTCTCATCACTGTGCAGGGTGGCAGTGGCAGTTGTGTTGGGCAGCGTGACTAAGTTCCTGCCTGTGTCAGCCTGAGGGTGAGGGTAATAGAGACCCCAGTGGGCAACTGGAAGTGCAGACCCCAGGTTAGCTCCCCTAGGTTTCTTCCTTTGGTCACCATGCAGGAGGAGGAGTCCGGGAGAGTGTAGGCCAGGGAGCCCGGGGTGCATGGCACGTGCCAGTCACAACTCATGGGATGTCACCCGGGCCCTCACTGTGCTCACCTGCAAGGTGAGACTATCCTCAAAGGGAAGTTAGGGCTCTGAGGCAGGACCTTTGCAGAAGACAGGTAATTAACAGTTGAGGCTATAGATAAAGATTTTCTGCGGAACAAAAAAGGCTTCAACTGCCTAATGGATAAAAGAGTGTCTGTTGCTTTTATGGTTAGGAAATATTCTGGTTTTGTTGGAAAAAGCTGATGAAATTATGTTGTCAATAAATTATATAGAAAAACCACTGGATGAGATGTTTTTAAAGACCTTTTCTCACACATGCGTGGGTGTGCCTACACAGACTTTTCAGACTATTCTATGAAGACAGTGGGTGCTATGAGTTTTTCCTAAGAATATATAGTATCGATTTATTAATATTTTTATCAAATAGTTAATTATAATGTTTTTATTCTGGACTCTATTTTAGGCATTTGGAATATTTCAGAGGATAAAGTCCCTGTCCTTGTGATGCTTGCATTCCACTTAGAGAAGTTTAATAATAAACATACCAAGTAGGGCATAGTGACATACCCAAAATCCCAGCACTCTGGGAAGCTAAGGAGGAAGGACTGTAAATTCAATCCCAGACTGGGAAATTTAGAGACTTAGTGTGCCTCTTTCTCTAAATAAAAATTAAAAGGGCCTGGGGATGTAGCTTAGTGAGAAAGCCTTGGATTCAACGTCTGGTAGCCCCCACACGCAGGCAGACACACACACACACACACACACACACACACACACACACACACACACACACACACACACACACACACAC
>NW_022900945.1:5116697-5152034 GCF_012274545.1 Fukomys damarensis
ACACACACACACACACACACACACACACACACACACACACACACACACACACACACACACACACACACTAAGGTGTGTCGTGTACCATGAATGTGGGGAGAAAAATCAAGTAGAGGAGGGTAAGCGGAGTGAAATTTTATCAGCTGGTTTGTGTGGACCTCTTTGTCAAAGTGATATTTGAGAGGGGGAATTAATCAAAGCACCTAAGCACAGAGAACAAGGAGTGCAAGGCCAGACAGAGGAAGGAAGATGCTGAAGCATCAGAGACCACCCAACACCGTGAGCTGAAAAGAACACTGCTGAGAGCTCCTGGGGCCAGGCTGGGTGACGACCTGGGTGACAGGAAGCCTTGGAAGGATCTCAGCAGAGGAGGGCAGTGCTGTCATCATAAAAGAATCGCTCTGAACCAGAGCAAAGACCAGCAGCTCTGCTGAGTCCTCCCTTGCAATAGGGAGGCTGCAACAGTGGAGTCAGGGGCACCAGCGTGTCCTACAGTGGTTAAGACCAAGGAAAACAACGTTTGGCCAGTCTGGGGCACTGGAGCCGGTGAACCATGGGAGGGATTGTGAAGGGCATTTCCTGAGGGACAGGAGGGAAAGCAGGGGAGAGGTCAAGCATAGCACCACCAGATCTGACCTGAACAGTTAGCACCCGGTATTGGCCTGGGGTGTCGCGCAGGGGCAGAGCCCTTACTAGTGTTGCGAGACCCTGATTCCACCCCCCCACTGCCCCTAAAAGATGAGGGTTATTACAGGTGGGCTAAGGTTTTGGGGTGGGGAGAGGTGGGAAGTTCAGATCTTCTTCAGCTCAACATATCGACTGGCTTTCCAGTGGAGATGTAGAGTTGGTAGCAGGTTGTAAAGCCTGGCGTTTAGGGAAAAGTGGGAAAATTAATGTAGGTTACTTTACATTAGTCTTGGGAAGGGAACGAATGCATAAATGGACAACACCGGAAGCAAGGATGGGGCCACAGAAAGCAGGATTTTGCAGGAGCAGGATGTGAGTGATCCATTGAGAAAGGCAGGGAAGGGACGATGCCGGAGGGAGGGACGCGGTCTGGGTGGGAAGAGGATTATTCAGGGTCTGAGTGCAGGTGCTGGTGGGCGGCAGCCGTTGGCGGGAGTCTGCGGTTATTTCTGGTTTCCTTTGACGGAGAGGAACAGGAAGCAGAGACATCGTCCGCATCCGAGGGTGGAGGCGGGGCGGTGGGGTGGGAGGCGTTAAAAGTCAAGACAGGAGGGTGGGGAATATTTAACTAGCAAAGCGAGACAGCGAGTGAAGTCGGTAAATGTGGCAGCGAGTTTTTGGTACATTTAAAATCGGAACAACGCTCGACGCGACTGTGTTCCCGGCAATTCCACTCAGACTCTGAAGCACCAGCACAGGGTGGGTGGGTGGCGGAGCTTAACTAGTCTGTGGTTTGGACAAAGGAGTCTGCCAAAGTAGGAGGAAGGCAAAGGAAAGGAAGATCCACGCACGGTGAAGTCGCTACTGTCCACGCGGTGTTTCTTTGTCGCGCTGGGCATTGAACCCTGAGCGCCTCACCCGACAATGGCCATCATCCCTCAGCGCACCGAGTTCAAGTGGACGTGTGCCTGAAGTCACCAAGAATTCGGGGACAGGAATGGAACTGGGAGGAGAGAGGGACTGAGCCGGGAGGAAGGAAGCGGTGCTGAAGGATGGCCGCTGTGTGAGGGCAGGGCGCGCACGGAGGTGGCTCGGGTCAGCTGCAGTGATTCTGGAAGTGGAGGGCTTTTCAGGGGCAGTCGAGCAAAAACGGGGTGGAAGCAGTAAGAAAGAACAATGGCCTCTGTATCAGCTCCAGGCCCGGAACCCGGAACCCAGGGCCGAACCCTTGTGCAGAAGACCAACTTCCTCCCTGGAAACTGCTGTCAGAGGTTGGCGTCCTCAGGCACAAGGCAGAGTTTGGTTAAAGAAAGTAGAGGGGACAGTATGAGGTAACGATATGGGGGATTTTTCCGGTAATGAAGCAGGAGTTAAGAGTAAACGGGAAGATTTTCAGGGTAGGAAGGAACAGGAGGTGAGGAGCAAGCCAAAGTAGAGTTCGCAAAGTGAGCTCTCAGGACACTGGCGGCCCTGGGAAGGACGGTGTTATGTGCACGTTTACCTGTTTACCTAGGTGCTGAGTTACGTCAATTGTAAGTTGAATTATGTTACTATTTTATCTTGTTTGGGTTTAATACAAAAAATCTGTAACATTATGTTTTCCTCAAACAAACAAGCAAAAAATCCTAGATCTTTGTGTTTACTTCCTTTTGTTTGGGTTTGAACCAGATGCATTTTTCCTTTGACGTGGCGATCTCACCACTGGGAATCTGTCATACTGATAGAGCCACATATACATGAAAAAAACATAAGCACAAAGTTGTTTCTTGTGATGGTGTTTGTAACTAGCCGAAGATCAGAAACAATTCTGCTCAGCAGCAGTGAGGGCTTTGTTGACTAAGTGGGGTATGCTCACAAAAAGAATACTTTGCCCCTGGAAAAAGCAGTACACACTCTACAAAATGGTACTCAAAAATACTCAGTATATAACATTAAATGAAAAAAAAAAAAAGCAATCCATAAAATCTTGCTGTGGATACAGAAAGTTGATAGTGGATATGGAAAATTACAAGAGAACAAGAAATACGTAATTGTATATACGTATATGTTCATATTTGCACAAATTTACATTCTATTATTTATATTATTATATTTGCATAAAGAAGAATGTATTAGCCAAAGATGCACACAGGGATTGGAAGGAGGGATGGAAAGGGACTCATGGAGACAGTCCACTCCCTTGGAGATGACCGAACCTATGGCTGGCTTTGCCCTTTCCCACCTGACGATAGCTATGGCACAGCTGACCCCTAAAAATATGTCCACCCTGTTTTTCTAGTCCCTCTGGCCAATACCCATCGTCCTAGTGCTCCTAATGAACCAGCCTCAAAGATGCCTCGTGTTTCCACATTACATCTTGCTTTTTAAACTTGGCCTTGCCTTTATAAAAGCGCTTCTACCTCTGGGTAGAGCCTGATCTCAATCTCCCCTCCCTTTCTGATTCTTCTTAGGGCTTACAAGCTTGCTTAGGAGCTGTAGTATCTGGTTCTAGATTGGCCTTATTTTCCACTATATCGGATCGAAGCCTTTGGTTCGACGTTGTAGGTTCCATGTAGCTGCCTCAGCCTCAGCCCTTGTGCGGGTGGGGCGCACAGAGACCTAAGCGAGTACTGTGTTGGTTTTCAGTAAACTGGGGATACCACTAGAGGTCAAGGTGCAGTAACAGAATTAGGTGGCTGCAGGGAAGTTTAACCTTGACCTGCCAAGGTTTGGTCACTGCGCCAACAAGAGAAAAGACATACAGATGTACAAATATTTATATGTGAAAATCGTATTTTTTGTTTTGACCACACTGGACATTCTGGACAGTACTCTTATTATCTGAAAGGACAGTCACCGCATACGGGCAAGAAAAGGTACAATTAAAGAGACGACTGCGTGGGGCAGGGAAAGCAAAACCCCAGAAGAGCCGCTTTGGAGTTCAAACTGAGAGTACCGTGAGAAGCCAGTGTGGGAAGGGCTTTCCCCAAGCTGCCTTCTCTCGTGCAAGACCAGATCCACCCAGGAGCAGCACAACCCTTCTGTCTTCTAGTGTGTTCCTGTCGCAGAGGAAGATGGAACCCAAGCACCACAGCCGGAGGCCCCAGAACCTCATTTCAGGCTACTGTTTATTCTCCAGCCTCCTCACCTTCCCAAAGAATCACTTCTCCTCCTCTACCCCTGCCTACAGCACCCCACCTGCACCCCGACAGGACTGTGCAAGTCCCACCTGGCTTCTCTTCCAGGTCCGTGTTTTACAAGACTCTTGTGTACCTGCACGTATGAATACATCTGTGTGTCTCTTCTCTTGCTGGCAGTTTCAATCAGAAACTCTGACTCCCCTAAAACGGCCCAGTGCTGTGAATGCTTTTTGCCCTCTAGGATATTTTCAGGATTATAGAAAACTAAAATAATGGGCTGACTTCCCACCAAGGATACTTTTTGATGATTTGTTTCCCCCAAAGTTCCAACTATTTCTTAAGCATTTATATTATTAACATAAGATCCTAGGCACTGGGGGGCTGTGTGACTCAGGGAGAAAGTGTATTTTTAGGAGGATTTTGTAACTGAGAGAGCAGTAGACTTAGAATCATGGTGCCTAGTTCTCATCCTGGCCTGGCTGCTGTGGGCTTTTGCTAAGTTACATCGTTTTTCTGAGGTTTAGCTTCCTCGTTTTTAGGATGAGAGAAGTTTAATTAGTTTATTTTTAAAGTTCCTTCCAGCTCTGAAATTTGGAGACTTTATATAAGAACATGAAGCAAGAGAACAATTCATGTGAAAGGAGATACATTCTGGTTATATCTGACATCTGTGTGGCAAGAGCTTACCTTGTCAATATTCAGAGGAAGTACGTATCTCCTCACTTCGGGTTGAGGAGCTTTGCTGGCATTTTTTTTCACCTCTTCCCAGTTCTCACGTAAATTGGCTAAATATAAGTAATTATAAACAAATTCAAATCTGCAGAAACAGGAAACCAAGCACAAACACAATTACACATAATTTTAGGGAGATGATTCATGACTTTCAAAATCATGTGTTCTTTATTGCACAGTCCAGACTGGCTAAAACACAGGTGTATTACAATTATTTCCTATAGCTCATGATGGACAAAAAATAAAAAATACACCCAGCCTCGTGGGTGTATTTAAACAACAGCAGCTGTAGATACTTTCTGTGCTGCATTTCCGTCACCACCACCATGTTTGTGTCTAGAAGAGCTATTTTTTTCTTTTTTTTTTCTTTTTTAGTGAGTTGGCTAGTCCGGAAAACACATCCTTCGTTCTCCCAGTCCCAGAGTGAGCAGTGTTCTTGACCCCCCTAGAGATCTCACAGGGTGAAGTCAAGTTTAAGTTCACTTCTCAGGCACAGAATCCTTCACTTTCAAGTCTGGTTCATGGACCCAGTTGGTTTGCCATCATTCGCCTTAGTTTGGATGCTCAGTTTGTGCTTCTGATTACCTATACTCTCTACTGCTTTTCCGATTACATGTTTTGATTCTTGCTTTATTAGATGCAAGTCAGTTAAATATTGAGGGCGGCATCTCCACAGACGCCTCCTAATTTCCTGAGGCACCTGGAGACAGGACACTTGTCCTACTGCTCATTCTTACCCTTTCCAGCAGCAGAGGTCCACAATCAGGAATTCTCGGTCTTCGTAGGTGTTGATATGATGGAAGAGGTTGAAAGGAGAGGCCCTGTATTTATTATTGAGGTACTTTCTCCTTTTTTTGTCAGCGACATGAAGCCAAACCTTGAAAAGTAAAATATTTCGATGCATTTGGAAGGGGGGAAATTGTACATGTATGAAACACTCCCTCAAAGTCGCAAACTTGACAGACCTGCCCGACTCACCCCCATGGTTTCATTGGACTCGAAGCAGTCCATGTAGCTGGCCCCCCACAGACTCCATGAGGACAGGAACTTGAACAGGTTGATTTTGACCGGTGTCTCCACAAAAACGATGTAGTTGGGAGTCAGACCAAAGCTGTTCAGAAACACAAATGGGCTTGTGAATGGAAGGAGGTGATTCTCAAACTACAAAGAAATATGAATACATAAAAGTATATGAAATCAGCAGTGCCTACATGAAATGAATTATGCTTAAATTTAGATTTCTACAAGAAAACGTCATGATCAGGAGTGGTATCAAAGGGAGGCAAAGCAGATCTTTATCCCCCGGTTTTGCGGGTAATTCACAGCAGGCCTTCTAGTTACCTATGCACATAAGACGGCTTGAACCGGTCACTGCAGGGGAACTGTACAACAATCTCTGCTTTGCCTATTGGGTCTTCCTTGTCTGAAATAAAGTGGTTTTAAAAGGCTCTAAAGATCCTCTCACTTTTTAAATACAAGCAAAGAATTACATTTTCAGACATTTACATTTTCATTTTCTTGGCCACTGGCCAAGCCTAGTGAAACTTCATGCAAAGCTGTAGTCACCTAGGAAAATCCAAACAGTGGCAGATTTTGCAAAGTGCACTCCAGCAAGAGGGCTGCATCTTGCAACAGACGGAGAGGGGTTTTAAGTCAGAAGAGTAAGGCAAGACTCTAGTAGGTCACCGCCTTTGTACAGACTCCTAAGATGCTCCAGAGCACGGGAGAGGTGGGTTTATGCCAACTGCCATCTATAATAATTCTTAGGCACATCAAAGTTCATTCACTACTAACTCAGTGGTGTGCATCGAAAAGTCACATGAATAACTTTCTAAAATACTGATTGTGGCACCCGCTCTCAGAAGATCTCATTCTGTCAGCTTGAGATGGGCCAAGGTTTCTCTTTAACAGGCTCCCTAGTAATGCTGCTCATGCAAGCTCTAAGACTCAAGAACTACAGTTGAACATTCATGGAACAAAAATCCATATGAAATCAAATAATCCCATCATCACAATGGTTGTCAGGGACCTAGCAACGAATGTAAGATGAATGGAGAATTCTTGCACACTGCCCATTCTGTTTTAATATATTTTCTTCTAGACTTGTTTATAGACTTGTTTATTATCTTGGGAATTAAAGTAGCACACTTTCGTATATACATATGTTTGCCATTACACATGTTTATTTAATTTTGCTTGGAACATGAATAAGTGCTCAATAAAAATTTGTTGGATTCAAATCTAAGTTGTAGATGAATAAATCCACGTTACACTGGATCATGAAACATGTAGAATTGAGCTTGCCTACTTCCTTTCTGTATTTTCAAATGGTGCTCGCAGGTTGTGGTGCCCTGGGCACTAGTCCTCCAGCAGGCAGGAGACCTCTGTGACAGTCAAAGGGTAATTTAACTACCTCTGTAATACTTTTATCTGGCATCTGTATTTCCAGTAAACTTTTCCATCATTTGGATGCTTCATACATGTATTCAGCAGAGGAAAGATGAGTACACTCACCTGCTCGCAGTGGAGGGATCTTGATAACGTTATAGGCAATGGAAAAATTTTTCCCAAAGCAGTTGCCAATGTTGTAAACGGTCCCATCACTTTCTATGTGGGGGTGAGCGGTGGCTCCATTGACTGAGACATAGTCGCAAAGATCCACCTGCAGAGGGACAGAGAAGGTCATCGGTGTTAAGAGGAAGAAGGCTACACTTGTCCTGGGTCTGCCCGCCCCTACCCCTGTGCTTTCACATATGTGTGCGCTGTCTTTCTTTCCGTCTCCCTGGATGCTGCCCCCTTTCAGGTTTGCCCGAAGCCCATCTTCCACGCAGAGCTCTCTCTGAGCCCCACAATGACTCCACAGGTGTCCGGAGTCTGGAATCTGCGACTGAGCTCTTCATTTGCTGAGTACTGTATGCACCTCTGGTCAGCTTCTTTCTCATGTACAAGCTGATCTCAAAGGATTATAAATTTGAGCCATGGGATTTCTTTTTATTGTACCATTTTGAATTACATGAAATTGTTGGCGTGCAGTCTTTTTAGATGTACAAAGATGACAATTTGGCATGGGGCAACCTAGATAGCAAGCCCAGGGTCTTGCTTATGGTAGTGTTCAGTTAGAACTAAAAGGCAACTCAGTATTCCTTTTATTGCCCTCCACTGGGAGATCTGGAAATGCTCGAGGTACTTTGGGTTTGTGCAATGATTGGGGATCTGACTGGCATTTAGTGGGTGGGATCGGGGACCTCAGAACTCTGCAGTTTGTGCAGCAGCCTCTACAATATGTCTCAGGCCTCCAACGGGAAGTACTGCATTATCTTGGTTTCCATGGACACAGCCTTTATTTCCCTCCTCTGCCCTGGTCACATTACCCATTCCATTTGGATGTGTTTTCACTAAATTCCCTAAAGTTGTACTTCCTTCTTTTTTTTTTTTTCTGCACCAAGGGATTGAACTCAGGACCTTGTGCTTACAAGGCAGGTGTGGTACCACTGAGCTAAGTCCCCAGCCCTGTATTTTCCTTTAAATTCCAGCTCAAATGCAGGACCTTTGAAAAGTCCCCGATCTACCCAACTCTTATTCCCAACTACTGTTAGATGTTATTTCTTCCTTGTATCTTCTCAGAAGGTTTTCCTTCTATCAAAAGACTCATCAAATTCCTTATCCTGTTATAGTTAACCTGTGTACCTGTTTGATTTCCCTTTTTCCCTGTATACCTGTGCTATGCATGTATTAAGTTTCCTAGAGGTAAGAACAATGCCTTGCAAGTAGGTGTCAATAAATACTGGTTGAAATTGTGGGCCTATTTTAAATCACACTGCACTAAAATCCCCCAATATCTCACTCAAATCTGTCACTTACTAATGTAGTTGACATTTTGTTCTATGGTATTTCATTTAAGATGTAGCTTTATATCTAATGAGAAATGTCCACAAGAAGGATAAGTTGTTGCAATATATTTGCCTAGAATCATGAACAGCAGGGTTTTCAACATCAATAGCTAGAATTTAAAAAATACTCTATATGTAACAAGTCCATAATAGGCTGTAAAAGTGCTGAAGGTTAGTGACCATGTTCTCTTAGTCATTGATGAATTCCTAACCTCTGGCAGAAGTTCTGGTGCATGGAAAGCACTCAGTATGCGGGTGAGTGAGTGAAGGAATGAACAAATGAACGCATTGGTCATTGTACAATGTTTCCCTGAAATCCACATAAGTGTTTAAATTTTCATACATGAAGAATTGAAGCCACTCCTCTGTTGCATAGTTAGCAGTTGTGCTGACAACACAAACATGGGAAACTTACTCTGGTTCTCCTGTTCTTTTCATCAGATTGCACAACTGATTCAATTCTAAGTTCCAAATTCAAAACCCTGAGCAACGTCACCTGAGCACAGTCTCCTACCCGCTTGATGGTCTCCAAGGTCTCCGGGTGAACCCTGGTAAGGAAGTTGGTCTCCGTGCAGGCATAGTAATCTTCCCCCACTGGGTAGATATTCACAAGGGCATTGTCAGTAACCTCCACTCCTCGAAAGTACGAAAAGAACCTACAGAAGCAAACACAGTTTTCTGTTCAGAAACTTTCAAGCCACCTGGAAAAAAAGGGATAATGTAAAATGTCTTTATTAAGTTTTGTTTCAGTGACCTGGAAAATATATTCTTGCAGGGGTCTGGGTAAGCACAGGTACCGAATTCGGTCACGACAATCCTTTTCTCAGTCATGGCTCGGATGTAAGCATCAGTGCGGAGGAACCTGAGGGGCAGGAGACGTGGGAAAAACTTTCACCAGCTGCAGCCACCACTGCCATCCAGGGGGTGCACACTGTGGTCATTTAACCAGCACTTGGAGAGAGAAGCGTGGCCGAGGGGGGAAGAGGCAACATGCCGAGCTTAGATTTAGTCTTCTAAGTCTGGCCGTGACAGGAGATCAAGGTGTAGGGAGGGGCAAGCTGGGTTAGAACCCACATTGGCCAGGTTGGACAGAGTGAACTTTCCGTGTCACACCCTGCAGCCCGACCAGAAGTTCGCAAAGGAGGCCTCTAGCTCCCTGGACCTGGCCTGGCAGCCTGTGCGGTGGGGAAACGTAGGATGTGGTGTGCCTAATCATATTCCTTTTAATATCTTCCCATTCTTTGCCCTATTTTTTGTTTTTGTTTTGGTACCGGGAATTGAACTCTGGTCCTTGAGCTTGCGAGGCAGGTGGCGGCACCCCTGAGATACAACCTGAGCCCCATCATCTCCCCATTCTTATGTTTTCCTTCCGACTTAGCGTTTACTTTGCTAGGCTTTTAAATCTAGTTGTTCTTGACCTCAGTCTCTTGGGCTAGCAGATCCCAGACTTGCTGGAGAGTATGCCTAGGATTTCTCATGTGAAGAGATAATTAAAATTGGAGCTGCACTTTTATAAAGAGGAATGAGAACTTCAGAAGGCGCACGAAAGCTTTAGCTGAACTCCAACATTTGCTCCCATAGCTAAATTTTTGTTTGCCATGATCTGTTTTTCTTTTCTCAGTCCAAATTATCCTATGTCAAGTCTGCATTTATTCTTCCTTTTGATCTCTCTTCAAAAATCTCTGAAATTTCTAGTGATCCACAGAGCCACGAACAGGTCTGAATATTGAAACAGAAGACAAAGTGTGCATTGTGGAATTCCAGGGGCTTCTTGGGGCGATGGTTTAGACTTCAAGCCTCTTAGTGATAACCTTTTACTTGAGGAGAGCTTCTTTTTTTCTGCTACCTTTATAACATACGTGGTCGCTTCCCTGCTTTGTGGCACCCCTCTTTCTTTCCTGTTCCTTTCTGATTATAAAATGGGAAAAGAATCTAGAGCGCTGGTGGTCTCATAATAACAACACCATAACAACTTCTGTCACTACTCAGCGCTTCCCGTGTCCTGGACACTGGACCCTTGTTTAATCCCGGTAATGAACACATCCCATAGGTTCTCTTATTTCTCCCACTTTGCGGTGCCAGTCCCCAGGAGAGAGGACAGCATCTTGCCAGAGGTCACCGAGTGAGGCAAGTGTGTCTGGGGGACAGACATGAAGCCAGGAATGCTGGACCCCAGGGTCCTGGTCCTTAGCTTCTTCATGAACTCACGGGGCTCTCAGTGTCTCTGCAGACACATCAGCCCCAGCAGACTGTGAGAAGGAAGTGGGTTTAGGGATCTCATCCAGGGCTCAGGAGCTAAAAGGCACAAGGGAGGGGAGCTGGGCTGGGCCCCGTTCTGGGGGGTGGGACGGGTGCCCCTTACCGTCTGTAGTAGGTGACGTGGCCTTCTTTGAAGTCAAACTTGTGCAGAAGAGCCTGCCCATCAAACAGGTGGTAGAAAGGCTCAGATCCTACTTCGAATAGTCCTGGTCCACATCGGAGGAGGCTGCCACTGAGCCAGAGGGGGATCCTGCCTGAGAGGAGGTGACACACGGACACAGTTTCATACCCCTGCCCTGGGCTGGCCTCCTTCCTGTAAACTTAAGCCTGCAGCGACTTCCATTCCCAGCTCTCACGCCCCACAGCGTCCAGCACTAGGAGACCGGTGTGGGGAAGTGCAGCAGCGCTCTAGGGCCGGGATAATGGGCTGGAAGGGGCGAGGACAAAGCACTTGTGCTGAGTGTGAGTCTCCACCTAAGTGCCTTCCTCACATGTCAATCCATATGCCCTCTTGCCAACTCAGTCTTAAAATTTTTGATGTACTTTGGTGGGTTGAAGGACAGAGGGGTGGATTAGAAGACGAGATCAAGGCATTCTTAAAAGATGTGTCCACAGAGAAACCATTTTAAATTGAAAAACAAAACAACAACAACAAAAAAAACCAGGAACATCACCTTTTAAAAATCCAGAGCTTCGCCCTCAGGTGTGAATCAGCCTGCAGATGACAGCCAGCCTGCTGCAGGAGCAGGGTACGGGCAGGGATGGGTTCAGGCGCCATGTGTTAGCTGGGCCTTGTTTCCTCCTTTACAGGAAGAGGGGTAACTGGGGTGGTCTGCAAGGACTCAGTGTTTAAAGTGAGGTTTGCTCAACCCCTATTGGGTATTTTTGATTTTTTTTTTGTACTGGGAATCCACCTCGGGTCCTTGTGCTTTTGAGGCAGGCAGAGGAAACACTGAGCTACATCCCCCAGCCCCTACTAGGTATTTTTATTTTAAACAAAGTGGATTACTTTCTGTGGTCAATTTCAGCAGCTGCTGGATATGGGATAAAATCTTGAAGGCATGGCTTGATGAAAAGCCCAATGTTTTGAGTTGTGATCAATAACACCTAGATGTCTAGCATCAGAATCTAGTAGCTGAGAATAGTTGAGGAAGAGCATTCCCTTCTTCCCTTCTATTTTAGGAAACAGGAGGGCAGGAGGACAGAGACCTGCCCAGGTGTTGACTCTTCTCATAGCCCCACGCTGGGCCAAGTGTGGCCAGTGATGGCGCCTGTACCGGGGGCAGTGCTGACAGAAACTGCCGTGTACCGATCCATCACTCTGTGTCCAGTACTGGGTGAGTCGTTCCATTCACACTACCTCATTTAATCTCCACAACATCCTCATGCAGTAAATTATTTGGGGGGAAGGGTACGCTATTGAGGTTCAGAAAGTTTAAGAAATTTATAGAATCCATGGATGGGGTAATAAAAGAATGGGGACTATGCCCACATCTACCTGTGTCCAGAACCAGCCCTTTACCAGTTTAATGAGCATGAAAAGCACCACTCTTTAATGTAATACCCCGGAAGCTGTCACCAGGCCCTCCTTATGCAGACCTTGGGGAAGGACATTTCTGACATCGACTGTGTTGGGCTCTGAGCGGGGTACTGTGGGTTTGGAGATGACAAAGATGTAATCCTGTGGTAAGGAGTCCCAGGTAGGCGGTGTTTACCCGCACTGCAGAAGGGAAGTAAAGTAAATGAGAAGAAATGGGTTTCTGGGAGGAAAATCTGGAGCCTCCAGATTCTGCTCTCTGTAGCCCGGAGCTGTACTGAGAGGCCGATGAGTAGAGAGAGACCGCGGCCCTGGCACAAAGGAGGACAGCACGAGACCCACCTGTCACGTGGGCCGTGAGTGGCGAGGACAGTTCCTCCACGGTTTCGAACAGTTTCCTGTATCCACTAGCGGGGTGCTCAACTCTGAAATGGGGTGACGAGGAAGAAGCCATGGTGATGCTCGGAGATGGGAAGAGGACCAGGAGCTGCGCTCCAGAGAGAAGGTGCTGCTGGCTGAGCCAAAGCACCACTGCCTGTCTGACCTCCGCCAGAAAGCACGCGGGGTGGGGCAGAGATGTGCCCAGCACAGGGGGGCCGGCTCTGTCCATCTGTCCTTCCGTATCACAGGCATTGGACTTTCTCCTACCATCTGCGGTCACAGCAGACTTAGTCCTACCCTCTTTGATTTCTGGGGACAGATCAGGCAATCTTGCCCTATCCCTTCTGTTCCTAAACTCCGACCCCACACAAGGTGCTCTCCAAGGAGTCTCCTGCCTGACGGACACTCATTGCCTTTCTTGTCTCGTGCAGAGAGCCATACAGATTGGGAGACCGTAGCACTCAGGGTCAGGTATGTCTGTTTGTTGGCAGCCATACCCTTCCCTCTTGTCTTCCATCGTCCCATTCTCTGCTCATCCCCAAGAGCCATGCGCTTCTGAAAAAACAGATCAGGAGCTTCAGGTTCTACATATGTGCCCCCTCCCCCTCCCCCAAAACAGAGGAAAAGAGAAAATATACTCATAGGAGATATCTCCAGATGCTCTCCGAAAGTCTCAGGTGTTCAGAAGTAGTACTTTTGGAAGTTTATTAAATAATGATGGCCCTATTCAGATTAATTCACTGAGCCTATGCAGTAGCTGTCTCTGCTGTTAGCAAGTAGGGTCTGTTGGACCTGCATCACTGGGAATGTGACTTGAAGGAAATATTCTTGTCCCTGGCTTTCTCTTTCTCCCTCTCCCTCTCGCTCTCCCTCTCCCTCTCCTTCCTTCCTTTCCCCTCTCTCTCTCCATTTCTTTATCTCTGTTTCTTTATTTATTTGGAGACAGGTCTGCCTACATGGTTCAGGATGGCCTTGAACTCACTGTGTAGTCCAGGCCGGCCTTGGATTTGTGGCAATCCTCCTGCCTCAGTCTCCAAAGTGCTGCAATTACAGGTGTGCACCACCATAGCCCGTGCTGTTTTGCTTACTTCTTCCACTTTATTACTTCTTAGAGTGGGAGCTCGGATCACACTTCCCAATTATAATAATCTTTCATTAAGCACTTCTGCACCACACACCAGGAAACGAACCTTGCGTGGCCTTAGCTAATTTAAATCTCTTAACAATGCATTGGGGCCAGTACTATTATAGCCCCACTGTATACATGGAAAATTCTTTACAAAGTGGTTTTCCCAGCATCGCACAGCTAGGAAGTGACCAGGAGAGAAGTGGAGCCGGGATGGCCTGATGGCTCAGTGCTCACGATGCTCCCGGGTCCCTCCTGAGGACCTGCCCACAGCCTGCCACACAGCCCTGCCCCTCAGTTAGACCTGTTCTATTCACTGACTTCAATATGCAGAGAAATTCCTCCATCCAGACCCCAGGGCTTCCCTAAACCCCGAGGATCAGGCCTTCTGTGCCTCTGTCTAATGCTGGCTGAGGGCCTCTGAACCTCCCTGGCACTTACTGGACAGACATTCTTCAGCAGAGGAGGAGAGTTCTGGCGACAGCTCCGGGTGGTGCAGGAGGAGGTCTTCAGCAGGCTTTTGTAGCCCTCTAGGTCCACTCTCCTCCAGGAGCAGGGCTGGGGAGGAGAACAGAGGGGCTTTGAGTTCAGGCCTCCCCCACCCCCATGCGGGAGCATTAGCTGGTCTTGTGTTTCCACAGCCCTCTGGCTGCTTTCCAGAGACCTGGATCCTTCTTGCAGAGAGCGCATGATGAGGGTGGCGGAGCCGTCACCCAGGAACCGGGACGTTCCTGCACCCTGTCACCCATCCACCTGTTCTCTTGCAATCTGTGACACATCACCTGGACCGGGTACGTCCTGGTCTCCACAAGTCCTGTGACTGCCGGGGAGACAGGAGACTGACCAGTGCTCCCTCCTTACAGCTCCTGAGCACTGCTCTGGACGCTATGCTCTTCCTAGTGCGGCCTCCTCAGTCCCTGGAAAAGTGGCATTAGTTACAGACCAGGCCAGTTGTGACTTCTACATTTTTGGTTTTTTTAAAGAAACCAAATGGTTTTAAGTCCAATAGGTAGTTAGGATCACTTATTCTAGAGCTGTTCTTCAATAAAACTGTGCAGCAGAGGGTCTGAGCGCTCCCCAGGCAGTGGCAGGATCTTCTCTCCTAGCTGGCCGGTTGAGGGCTCCTGCCTGAGCCTGTGATAAAATGTTTGCATTTAAACACTTACCTTGTACTTGTTCCCACCGCTTGTGTGGGGCGCCAGCCCCAGGCCTGCTGTGTGGCTGGCCTCACCCTCCCAGCTGGGTCTGACCTAGGTCTGAGCTGGCCGATTACAGGATTTGAGGGGCACAGGGCCACTGTCAGCTTCTCAGAGCTGTGTCTTCAGCTCCCCGACACATGGTCAGAGGCCTTCGTCCTTTAAGGAAGGTCTGACCCTGTCCCTTCCTTGCTGAGACCCCTTCACAGGTTTGTGTACCTCATGGTGGAGTCCAAGGGCCGGAGCACAGCTGTCAGACCTCCCCACCCCGACCCAGCCTGCCGCTCGGGCTGAGGAGGCCGCTGTCTAGAGTGCCCCAGCTGCACCAAGCCATTCATTGATGTCCAGGGATGCCTGCTGCTTTGGCCTCCCTTTCTTCACCCCGAGCTGGGACAACCTCTCATCCCGTGTGCATCTGCCACGTGTCCTGCTTCTGTTACACCCTGATAAAAGTCTGTCTTCCCATGATGCCTTAGGAATGACGCCATTTTGCTTTTTCTGAAACTCACGTATATTTTGTGTGAATAATATGTTATTGCATGTCTGTCTTCCACTTTATAGTGAGAAGAGCTTCTTGCTTGTTGTACAGAAACCCCAGCACAATGTTATTTGGTAAACTCTCCAATACCTGTCAGGATGGAAACGGCTCTCACTCCAGCTGTTCCTTCAGGGAAACCCTAGCAGGCTAGCAAAAGCCCCCTGCTCACTTGGTGAAACTCACATACAGGGCAGGTGTAAGGCAACTTTCTCTGCCCCTTCTCTCTCACCACCACCAGAATGTGATCTCTCTTAGCATCATTCAGAAATATCATGGGGAAGAGGCTATAGGCAGCCCTGATCATGGATGCTCGCTCCGTCTTCTCCTCTAGTAGACACTGGGTAGCCTCTTCCTGGAGGGTCCCAGCCTTCATTCACAGAATTCCTGTCGGCTTCCACATAGCTCAGTGAGTTTATCTGTGGTCTCTGCTGCAATGTTTTGACATCTATTATCTTTTAAAAAGGGGGAATCTGACAGTAGACTTACTCCAACACGTTGGCGACGTCATGATTAGGCCATGGGCACAAGAACTTAAAACTTGTTTATTGAATAGAGAGTAGCGGGTGAGTTGCCTTAATTCACTAAGCAAGCAAGAATAATAATTAAGTTAAAATTTCTTTTATCAATGACTAAGGATTTGGCTTAATTTTTCTAAAGAATTTGAAATATTTTACTTAAAATCTAGATTATGCTCTGATTTTGTTTAATCCACCTCAATTTACAGCCCTGAAAAAGCATGAAAGAGGATTATGGGTCAGCTCTATTGGATTAGTGGTGGCTCAACTACTAAAGGTCCACAGTGTTTCTGTGAATTCTCAGGCCCAGCCAATGGTGCCCAAGGTAAGAAGAGTGGGTGGCTGGTGTCCTCCAGAACGGAAAGTCTTTGGGCAAAATAGCTGGCTCATTAGAAACCAGAATGCCGAATGTGGATTTAAGCCACCTAACCTCTCTCTGCAGGTATCAGACAAAGAGCTACTCTGATAGCATTAGGTGCCGGGGAGCTGCTGATCCCACTGTTGGCATTATTAGATTGCTTAGTGGGTAAGAGGCTCAGACAATGAAAGAATCAGTTTCCTAACAGAACAGAGTTGTCAATACATTGGATAAATGACCACACTTACCTTGTTCTGTCCACTAGAAAGCATCTATGGTCTGTTTTCATGTTTCTTCCAGAAGTCTTTCAGGTTTTGCTAGCTTCTTTGAGCCCCACAGCCTGGAAACCTTTCATGGTTTTGTGATGGGTCAATTGGATGACTTCCATGGTTAGTGACCAGTGTTCTTTCTCGGCTTCTGTGTAGTGTTGGAGCCCTATTGCTTCATTTTGCTTTAAGCAAGAGGGTAAATATGGTGTTCTTCACTCAGTCATTGTTGGAAGCTGAAGTTCACCAGTTGATAAGAATTTGTTTTAAACAATTTTACAGATATGTCTGAGCTTCATATAAAATAGTTTGGGAAGGGTGGGTATCTTCAATCTTTGACTGTGGGAAAATAAGGTTAGAGTTTCATGACTTGAAGTTGGTGGGAATGACAGTGGGAGCAGAAGTTTGATGATGTAGGAGGCAGGAAACCTGATGACTGTTTGACTTATAAGCTACAAATAATGTCTATAAAATGAAGCCTCTCCAGCAAGCTTCATCCTAGTGGAGAGGCAGGCAACAGAATCAATCACATAAACAAAAAACAAAACAGAAAACATTTGGTAAATACTACACCACAACTTTATGGTTTCCTTGCTATGGCACTTGACACATTCTCAGGTATAATTGAAAAATATGGTCAATATTTTGTTTTAAAAGTTCAGTACAATGAAAGACCAATTGCTGTTAATCTCCCTCAGAAATCCTCCCCCTTACTTCAACACACTCAACCCAGCATTCTTGTCAAGTTTTTGCAGCAGCTCTAGAGTCCTCTCTTCTCAGCGTCTTTAGTTGTGCTGTCCTGACTGCCTCAATGTCCTGATTTGATTCAAAATGTTTCCTTTTTGTGGTCATTTTGACTTTGGGAAAGAGCTAGAAGTCACACAGTGAAGAATAATTTGGGTGAAGGACATGGTGTTATGTTTTCATGAACCTGCCTTTCTCTTGCATAGCACTCAGCAGCAGCATTCACTAAAGTTTTTATCAGACCTCGTAGACCTTCATGAAAGAGGACTCCAGACCTGCTACGGAAAGTGGCAATAATGGTGGGGTAAGTGAAGTAAAGGGGAATATTTTGAAGGGGATCATTGGCAATATGTCTTTCACCTTATATACATTCATCTTCTATTTTGATCACACCATGCAAAATTGATGATTGCTTCAGCTCTTTCTTTAACCTGTCTGTGAACTTTTCTAGGACCAGGACTAGGGTGCATTATTTGGTCTTTCATTCCCATTGTCTAACATAATACAAAATATGTAGTAGATATTGGTGTAAAAATAAATGAATGGGTGAATGAAAGCTGTGCATTTCTGCAGCAGGATGAACTGTCAAGAGATTATATCAGTTAAGTAATCTTATCTTGTTTGCTTAGAGATCCTTGCCCTGACACCTATCAGTCAACATGGCTGAAACATTTTCTCTGAGGCCCAGTTGAGGGTGGTGGGTGGGATAAGTGATCAGCATATGTTTCACAAAAATGTAATACTCATCTTCTAGTGAGTTTTTCACATTTGTGCTTAAATAAGCAAATGATAGTGTTTGGTAAATTCAAAGAGAAAAACTAATTGTGGATCCATGTGAGCATAATGCAGCTCTTGCCAGCGTGGTAAGGGAAGATCTGACAAGATAAGGAAAAGAGGGCCGCAGCCCACTGTGTACCAAGCCCATGGCGATAGAGTCCTTATATTCATCTCTGGAATCTAGGGCAATCCTACAAATGAATGAATAATACAGGAACGAACAATCACCTGCTATATCTGTAGCAAGGTAGATTCACTGTCAGTAAAATGACCCTGGGAGCATAGCTCGAAAGAAGAAGAGTTAAACTCATTTCCACAATCAGATCTATATTCTTTGGACCTGGGCCTCTGAAGAGAATGGACAAGTGAGCTGTTTTGTAAAATATCTCCTAGCTCAGGCCAAGCTGTGGAGGCTATGATTCAACACCCTGAATTAAAATCAAGTTTGCAAAGGGGTGAGCTTGGGAGCCTCTGCAAGCAGAAGTAGATTCCCTGAAGGCCCCGAGATGTAGTCAGCATCCTGTGACAGCACACGGGAGAGAGGAGAAGAGCAGCACAGGAGAGGAAACATGGTGAGAGCTTGTGCAAGGTACAGGGCTCTAATGTTATTTTATAATTAAATGAGCAGGCAAACATTTGATAAGGCATCACATGCAATTATAAAAAGGTAAAATAGCAGAAAATAGCCTATTAAGGATGGCCAAATCAAATTTGTTGAATTAATTGTTTCCCAGATTTGCTTATCTTGCATAGGGGGAAAATGAGCGGAGGGGGAAACACAGATTAGAAGATTTTAATAGCTCACCGTGCAAGCGGTGTTGATTAGTTTGCAACTGCTGATAGCAGCTCAAAAATGTGCATGAAAGCTGTGAAATATTCCACAAAACCATGACAATGTCTTTTCCTGGCATCTGTCCACAGGTGCAGAAATTCATATTCACGCAGACTTGCTAGCAATCCCCTCCCTCTGTGAACCCCACATAATCTTTATTCAGCCACGTTGGTTACATCTGTCCACACTGCAGTTGAGGCAATTACCCAGACTCTCGGCTTTAAAAAGCACTGAGATGTGTAGTGTTTCTGCTTGTTAATGAACATCTCTTCCTTTTTTGTTTGAATCATCTACTGTTGAATCAAATTTCCATTTTACTATCTTTCATAAAAACAAGCCTTTGAGTACCTAAAGTATTATTATTATTATTATTATTATTTTTGCATTCCTTGATTTAAAATGTTCGATTCAACCAGGAATTCTTTTAACAACTAGATGTGGAAAGATTTCAAATCCACTGAAGTTACATTTTAACAGTTGTCTTCAAAATACCTATCTTAGGTTAGTATGGCTGTAAAATTCAGAAATAGATTTGAATTAATCAAGAATTAAAATACGAAATGGGATAGAAAAAGAAACATAGGTGCCATGTTTCCCTGGCTTTACATGACTGTCTCTACTTTGGAAGTGATGAAAACTGTCTCAGGCAACCATTGGGCCACTGGCCCCTTTCAGAGTCTGGGAAGAAAAATAGAGAGTAAGTGGATGACAGAGAATTCTGTCTCTCTCCATTTCTCATATCTAAACTTAGATTTATCTCTCATCTGTCATCTGTCTATCACCTATCCTATTTACCTATCATCTATCTAGAATGGGTATTGAAGACCCCAGGGTCTGGTGCATGTTAAGCAGGTGCTCTGCCACTGAGCTACATCCCTAGCTCCGAAGTTAGATTAAACGAAATATATTTGCTGAGTTTACAGAAACAAATGCATTTATTTAACTAACCAATTAGTGTAGTAAAACTATCATCAACTCGGTAAGCATTTCAGTTGAATGACTTATATTTTGCTTAAAGAAACTGCCATAATCCAAGATTAAGATCTTAGAGATAACAGTCCAAATCTCCCATTTTACAGGTTAGAAAATTAAGTTTTAAAAATATCACTTATATCATTTATTTATAAATGTCCAAGGTTTGATTACTTATACTCTCAATTCAGTCAAAACTGAAATGGGCTTGTTATAGGCCATAACAACTAGATTTGAGGCATGTTATAGAATATTCGTTTTTATATTTTTCAGTCTTACTCCTTTCTCCCCACATAGAGAATTCCATCAGCCTCTGTGTGGATCATATTGATGCCATGTAGCACATTTCTGCGTCCCTTTTCATTGTCCAAGGAGAGGGGACATCTCTAGGTATTGGCTCCCCGTTAGGCTTATGTTTCACCTATAGAAAGAGAAGGCCCAGGTTGAGTTTCCAGGCCATGTTCACTTCTTACCACGAAAGCATGAGTTCGTGAGTCTGAGATAGCTGAAGGGCTCAAGTTAAGCTGCTTAGAATTAGCCTATGTAATGAAGCCATTCTACTTGGGAGAGGTCAGTGTTTGGCAAACCTGCAGAGCCCTAAGACCATTAGAACATGTGTACTTGCTGTAGCTAGAGATGCAATCCCTGCAGATTCAGAACCATCAGGGCTTATGTGGCAGATCAGGCAAGGCTGAGAAATGCCCTTTAGGGCTGGCCAGCTAACCGAGACCAGGTGCCCACAATGGGGTGTAGGTAAGGGAGTTGCTGGTGAGTCAGGGAAGGAAAAGTTTAAGAGCCAAGATCTAGACACAAAGGCTGAGGACCTTGGTCTCTTTGGTGAGAGCATGCATCAAATGCTCTAGAATTGAACAGTGTGCTCCTTCTAAAATTGCCCAATTAGGCTAATGTTGCTTTCTCCAATTAAACATCCCTATGTGTTGTCAGGTCCCCAGTGTCTGGCGTCACTGTCATGAGACACGTATTACTGGAACTAAAATAAAATGTATCCTATTGGGATGGTGAAGAAATCTTACACAGAGGAATTCTTCCCATGACAACAAAGGATGGAAAGGTTGTGGCTGAAAAAGGAACTCTTCTTCATAGGTGGTGGGAGTATAAACTAGCACATCCAGTATGGAAATCAGAATGGTGATTCTTTAGAAAACTAAATGTAAAGATTCTGTTTGATCTAGCTATGTCTCTGTTTGACAGAGTTAAAGACATCACAGTACAGTGATCCACACCTACCCATGTTTATAGAAGCACAATTCATACTAGCTACATCTTGGAAGCATCTTATATACCCATCAACAGATGAATGAATGAAGAAAATGTGATATTTGTACACAAGGGAGTACTGCTCCTATAAAGGAGAAATCTGAGTCCTGTATACAAAAATAGTTGCACTTTGAGACCATCATGCTAAGTGAAACAAACAGTATATAAAAGGTTAAATATCACACGGTTTCCTCTTATCTGAGAAATCCAAAGTCTAAACAACTTAAGGACCAAAATAAATGACAGAAAATGACAAGAAACATGGAGACAGACTTTGGAGATGGCAAGGGTGTTTGGAAATGGGAGGAGACTGGAGGGAGGGGAAGGGGAAGTGAAAAGGATCAAGATGCAATCCGTATATGTACCAGTTCCCCAATGAATATAGTTATGTACTGCAAATATATACAATGAGACAAGAAAAAGAGAAGGTGATTTTAATGTGTTTTAAATTCCCTAGCTGAGACTGTAAATGTACAAGCATCTCTTTAACAATGGTAGGACAATTTCATTTTCTCCAGTGCCTTAGCCTCTGAATCTTGTCAGAAAGGAATGTCTTTCGGTGTGAGAGGAGGCTAAAAGTGTTCAAGCCCTCAGATTGTTTGGATGGGTATTAAATTCTGGTTTAATTCCCATCAACATCACATAGTTAATTTTTTCATTTTTTTCTTTTTTCTGGTACCAGGGATTGAACTCAGGACCTTGTGTTTGTGAGGCAGGCACAGTGCCACTGAACTAAATCCTCGGCCCCATAGTTTAT
This sequence comes from Fukomys damarensis, assembly GCF_012274545.1. Lineage (NCBI taxonomy): Eukaryota > Metazoa > Chordata > Mammalia > Rodentia > Bathyergidae > Fukomys > Fukomys damarensis. The sequence goes on from NW_022900945.1 coordinate 5,138,602, forward strand.
CTTCTAAGATCATTTCCCTGCCCCTGGGAGAAAAGATGGGGTAAATTATGTTACCTCTCCAAGTTTCAGTTTCCTTATTGTAATATAGCAGTAATAACAGTACTTACCTCAAAGACTTCTTGTAGAAAATAAATGAATTATTAATGTGAAGTGCTCAGAATAATGCCTGACAACAAGTGCCCATAAACCATTGTAATTATCGTCACTGCAGAAGGAGAGTAGCAATGATGCTGAGGGTAAGAAAGAAATGAGTCACTGGACAGCATGGACAATCAATGACAATGGTGCCCCTAGTTTATGTCCTTCTTGTGTTTATGCTCTGTATCGGCCACCCCTTCCTGTCAAGTGATGGGGTCTGTTTTCCTGTCCTTTGAATCCAGGCCAATATGTGATTTCCTTAGACCAGTACACTGCAGTAGAAGGTTTGGGGTACCAGTTCTGGGCCTGGGGTACCAGTTCTTGGAAGGCTGTGCACAGTTCCACTCTGTTTCTCGGGGCTGTGTTTCTGCTGTGAGACAAGTCTCAGGCTGGACTTCTGCAGAAGAAGACCACATGAGGCCATTCTAGATCTACCAATCAGAGAACTAGCCCTTATGAGTCCAGCGGATATTGCTGACCTGCAGAATTGTGACCTAAAGAAATGCCATTGTTTTAAGCCTCTAAGATTTTGGGTGGCTTCTTGAAGGACCAAAATTCTTTGAAGTTTCTCAGAAATCCATATGCCTGCCGCACGATGCAGCACGCTTATATAAATTACTCACCCTCCACACAAAATTTCATGACGAATTGATTCTGTAGAAAAGTGGGTCCTATTTGTCCTGAGTCCCCAATTGTGCCCTGGCACATGAGCTTGAATGCTGTTGGACAAGTTGGTGCAGCAGACAAAGCGAGGGTGCACTGTACGCCGAGGAGTCAGCAGTTAGGCCTTGGCTGTCTCTCTGGGGAGCTTCATCACCAGTCCTCCCAGGTTCACCCCACAAATGTCTGTTGAGAATGTTGAGCAGCTTCTGTGCCAGGCACCATTGTAGACCTTGGGGAGACCTCGGCCAAAAGCACACCAGCTCTCCCTTCCGAGGTGGGTGTTAGTGTCCAAATGCTGCTGTAACACATCACCACACATTCAGGAGCTGAAAACCATTCCTATTTATTATCTTGACATTCTGGAGACCAGAGCTCTAAAATAGTTCTACAGGCTGGTTTCTTCTGGAGCCTCTAGGGGAAAATGTTTCCTTGGCTTTTCTAGTTCCTAGAGTCTGACGGTTACTTATGGTGTCACCTTGAAGAAGAAACAACGAGCTGACTGGTTTAGCACAGTTCTGGGACGGATTATGATTGACTTACTGAAGAGGGAAGAATCACTCTGGGTGTGGGTGGCACCAACCAATAGGCTGGCAGCTGGATGGAATAAAAAGGGGAAGAAGGACGTCTTCTGCTTGTTGGGAGGAGCTCAAGCCCTCACCATTGCCTTTAGACGTCTATCTCCAGCTTCCAGCACAGGCCCTTTGGCATTCCGACATGGACTTACTTGGGACCCTGCAGTGAGCTCCTGGCCTTTGACTTTTGACTGGATCCTCCAGCTCTGCAGCATACAGACTGCCCTCTTGCATTCTTCCACACCTTACTCTGCAGCCAGAAGCAGTCTTTTCTCTGACACCGGTTTCCATTTTCACAGCTCTCTTTGATTCTGATCATCTTGCTTTCCTTTGATAAGGACCTCTCTGATAGACGAGCATCGTTTCCCCTTCTTAAAATCCTGACTGGCAGCTCATCTGCAAGGTCTTCTGTTGTCACAGAAGGTAACAATGACAGGTTTTGGCCTGTAGGATATGGACGTGGGGGCCCCTTATCAACCTACCATGAGGATATTACCGTTTAACCCAATTCATCTATCTAGGGTATGGTCCAAGTTCCTGAGTATGACTCAGGTACATTTTTATGTTCTTTTTCCCACCCCTTTCTCGTGTAACCGCCCCCTGCAAATACACAGTCCAGCAATCCTGACCTGCTTCTTTCACCCTGTCCACAGAACATATCTGCCACTTCTCACCCTTGTGACTTCTACCTGTCTGTGAGGCCCTTCTATCCCAAATCTTCCCCCCATCTGTACAGCCTTTGGTTGTCAAAACACAGCCAGCTCCCATCTGCTACTCATTGGAGTTTGGTTCCTGGACAGCCATGAATATCAAAATTCAAGGTTGCTTAAGTCCTTTATATAAAATAGTATAGTATTGCATTGAACCTATACACATCCTTCTACATACTTAAATAATCTCTAGCTTACTTGTAATACCTCATGCAATAGTTTTCCTGCCAGAGTGGTTAGGTAATAATGGCAAGAAAAATATATGCCTCTTCAATAGATACAATTTTTAAAAATATATATTTGATGGTCGAATCTGCAGGTAGAAGACTTTGGTTATCGCTAACTTCTCCCAGCCAGGAAATCACTTTCTCTGGGACTTTTCAGTAGTACCTCGGTATCACTGGCCCTTGCCATTCTTTCTCTCTTTCTGCTTCCTGTGCTCCATAAGTAATAGAAACACTTCTGTTTGCAAACAATTAGGTTTGTGAACAGAAGTGTTGGGCAAAGTTTTGCTTCCATTACCCAAATCCACAAAAAGACAAACACGACCCGGGCCATCTCCCCCAGAATCATGGGAATGAATTAAGTTCCACTGTTCTGAGGCACCATAGCAATACTCTTCCCATTTATTCTTGAAAGACCTTATGCCAATGTCACCATCAACTTGATCGCAGCACATGAAAGCTCTTAGTGTTTTGTCCCTTAGTCCAGCAGCTCTGTGAGAGCACAAAGTGACCTTTATTTCTTTAGCCCCATCACTTAGCACAGCACCATGCACTCAGTAGGGACTTGGGAGATGTTAACTGAGTAAGTACCAGTGAAATTGTTTCCCTACTAGCAAATTAAGTAAGAGGCAAAAAGGAGGGAGGAGAAGTTGGAGTTATTAATCTGCAGTTTTTTAGCAAGTTTGGTAAAGAGTGAGCGGCTTTCTCAGGTGAGCCTGGAGAAGGAGCAGCAGAAGGAAAGATGTGATGAGGGGACAGGAACCAGCCCGGCGGGAAGCTTGGGGCAGCGCCTCTCAGCAGGGGTGCTTTTGATGTGTGCCTCTTTGATCCCTGCTGTGTAACCGCAGCCCAGCGTGTTCTCCAATGAAGAAAAACGACTTAGTCTTTCCTGCCCTTAGTTTCCAGAGTGTGATAGAGAAGAAGCACTTGGGGGAGAGGGTTGCTTATTTTGGTGGCAAAATAAAATTATTTCCTGAAGGAAACGAGTCTGCAACATGCCTGAGAGCCGACGCAGAAGAAAAGAGGTTGCAGAGGGAAGACACGCAATGTGCAGGAAAGAAATGCAGAAGGGGCAAAAAACAAAGCCAGGACAAAACAGGTAAAGGCGGAAGGGCGGTAGCACGCGAGGGAGGCTGGGAAAGCTGCTCCATTCACGCTGCCCAGGGACGCCGGGCCACGTGTGGAAGGCTCGTCCGCCTCTGGCATCTCGTGGGAACGCAGGGAGCAACACTGTGGATGCCGCACAGGTTCCTGGGCTGCCGTGGGCAGCGGGTGGGGTGGGGATACAGGAAGAGAAGGTGTGGCTCTGCGTGGGAGACCCAGCGGAGCTTCTATCCTCGCAGCTAATTTTTAGTAACACATTTTGTCATTATGACCAAGTTAAATCAAACTTAGTTTATTGATGTGGATTTAGTTCTTTTTGAAATAGAGCTTCTGTTTTGACATTTTTCTAAACTTGTGCAATACTCGAATCCTATGGTCTGAGACTGACTTTGTGTAAATGTTGTAGGGACGAGAGGAATTTCTCCCTCTCCCCTGAAGATACTATGAGAGTCTATATGTTTGCTGAAATAAATGGGCAATAGGCATATTAACAAGATGAAAAGCATATTGGAAGGTGAGTATCTAATAGCCCAGTGAAATCCAGAATTTTACACATCCCTTTTCACAGAGGAGAGAATAATGAGTTCAGGCAATTCTGAGGGAAGAAAATGATTTTTAGGGAAGATGAGTGGGCCTGGAGAATAAACAGTGGCGTGGTAGAAAGTCCCTCTGGGCTCTGGTTGTGGTGCTCAATTTATGATACAAATTTTTCTCCGTGAAATTTTAATAAGGTGGCAATCATGCTCCACTTTGGTAAATCCGGTTCTTAAACAGAGAAGGAGACTTGAGAGAATAATATCCAGCATCTGCCGACCCCCAGCTGCCTTTAATTTCAAATAATCAATGTTGTGGTTTGGATCCAAACTGTCTCACAAAAGCTCCTACGGTCAGAGGTGGGCTGTGGGGAACTGATGGGCTCATGAATGCTCTAACTTCATCCAGGGTTAGTGGATCCACTCACGGATTTCTAATACGATGGCACTACTGGTCAGTGATTAAAACCGTAGGTGGTGGTGCCACTGCAGGGAGAGGGTCATGAGGGCTGGACGTTGGAGGCTATTTAGTACCACTAGCCCTCGCCTCTCTTTCTTTTTCCTTCCTGGCCTCCATAAGATGAGCAGCTTCCACCTCCATACCTTCCCACTGCCATGATGCTTTACCTTAACGTCCAAATTAATGAAGCCAGTTAACCATGACTAAACCCCCTGAAACACTGAGCATTTGAGTTGTTATTTTCAGATATTTTGTCATAGTAACAGAGAGCCAATACTGACATGCTTTTATATTTTGGGGTATCATTTTTGAGCCCCATCAATGCAATGCAATGCTACTTTAATTTTCCCAGAGAAAGGGGGGTGTATTAGAACTCTCAAAAGAAAGGGGCACAGGGAACAAGCTTTGGAGAGCTCTTGCTCTTGCTAGAAGGAAAATCCAGCAATGTGATGCCACACACACTGAACAGTTTAATGGCCAAGTAATGGGGCTGTCTGTGAGCAAGTATTTGATGGGACTTGAACAAAAAAGGAGGCATTTGTAAGAATTTGGTGTGTTACGTAGTTCTCCCAGCCCCATATCCTGGCATTAAATGGGCTATGTAAGTAGCAGGCAAAAATCACAGCAGCTGCACACGATTAGAACACAGCACAAGGCAGGGAACTTCTATGTTTTATTTACTACTAGAATTAGTTTCTTATATCATTGTGTTAGTTATTTTTCTCTCGTTGCTGAGACAAGTCATAACAAGCTTGGACAGTCAACAATGGTTGGTATCATGACCACAACAAGGGAGAGAAGCTGGGGCGTGGATCTGCATACAAATGGGGATAAGAACTGGGTTGAAAGTCATGATTACCCAAAGTCCTGTGAACCTCTAAGGCTTGGTCCTTTGTGGTTCAATTCTAAGAGAAAAATCTGTAACACGGATGGATGGATTTTTACTAAATATCTAATGTAAAGTAGATATTGCGCTAGATAGTTTAGGTATATCTTTCTAATTCTTAGAATAACTCTCTGAGTTATACAGTATCATCCCCCTTTTACAAATGAGGAAGTAGGCTGTAGATGTTAAGCATTTTCAAAGTTACCCAGCTAGGTAATAGCGATGACTCAACCCAGGATCTTAGAGCGTAGTAAATGAGTTTTACTCATATTACACTATCTCCAGAAATGTATCTACTTTGAAAAGCATTATTTCTTATAATCATATTAATACACAATGTAAATTTGGGAAATACAGAAATACGTAAGGGAAAAAAAATCAACCATGGTACCTCTTCTATTTTGTAGACAGAAGACAATACAACTGATTCTCATTGTTTGCAGTAGTTGTGTTCTATTAAGTCACCATGAACACGAAGTTAATGAATACTAAATCTTTGTTTCCAGGTAAAATGAGAGATTAGATTCTTGTGAGTCTCTGGTTACATTTTCATCAATCAATCATACATAATCTTGTGTTATATGCGTTTTGCTTAAAGATACTTCATTTACTATAAACCGCCGATCCATTAATATTAAACTCATAGCTGGGGCCACTGTAACTCCTGTCTGAATGGAGGGTATTTAACACACAAGTTCTTTCCACAAAGCACAGCACAGACCACCTTCCACAATACATCAGCACTAGGCCTGGGGATTATCATTTTAAACAATAAAATCACAGCAAAACCCACATAGCTGGGGGAAAGTGGTCTTAAGTGGCCCCCAAAGTGGACAGCTGTTTACAGGTTGAGAACTGAGACAGGACAGCAGAGCACAGCCCTGTTTGACCTCAGCTGATACATTACAGCACGCTGGGTGTGCCTGTGAACCATCATGAAGATGCCTCAATGGTGGCTCAGAGCTTAGAGATGAATTTAGCAAGCACTTGCAAATATGGGACGGGAAAAAATGCGCACTAACTCTTTCCACCTGAAAAGTCCAGGTACTTACTGGTTTTGTGAAAATCACAGACATTGTAGAAAAGATCTGTGTTAGTGACCTTCCTGTCCCTGGGACAAAATACCTGACACCCGCACCACAAAGGTGGCCTTCTGGAACTTTCTCAAGCTAAAACATAACTAGGGCTTTTCCAAAAAGTTTGCAAAGCTTTCTTACAGTAGAGGCTTTGGTCCTTCATGCTTGATACAGATCTATCCTTCTGTCCATTTGTTTCACTCAACATCTCTTAAACACCTACCTCTCATAAGTATATGCTAGGCTCTGTGCTCGGCATTGAAGATAGCACACACGAGTAAGACAGTTCCTGATCTCTGTGAGCTCATGGTTTAAAGGAAGGAGACCGGCACATAAACACTGTTTGAATGCAATGTGGTAAGCTGGGTAGTGGATGCAGACATGGGTCTCTGGGAGCACGCACAGGAAGAGCGTCACTCAGCACAGAAGGGATCGCTCAGCGGAGGACTAAGGAGTCAGCCTGACTTAGGGGAAGGAAGAAAGGAATCGGGACTGTTCTGAACAATACCCAACGGCATAGCAAAGGCTGACTGATTTGATCAAGGAGTCATTGGAAACAACAGGTAAAATGATTACCAACGTGTATTTGATGGATCATGTTAGTGCCATTAATGTACAGAAGGTGTCCTCGGTGTTTTGTTAGCCCAAAGATCTTGTCTTCTTGTAGTATTTACCAAAGCAACTGTACTTAAGTTAGCTTTCCACAAAATGGTAAATTCATCAAAGCAGACATTTTACCAAGTGCAAACAGAAATGATGCCCATCAAAGTTTCTAGCTCAGCTATTCTTTCTGAGATAATGGGTCTTAGGAGTTTATTCTCGTCGATTCTGAGGAACTTTGTGCCTGGGTCCCCTTGAGAATTGTATACTAAACCCTCAGAGAAAGTTTACATAAAGTCTGAACTGTTCACTGAAGCTTTCTCTTTTGTTCTGTTTTAGTCAGAACAAAGATTAAGTGAAAGGGGCGAGGTAGTTATTGGTTGTTTTATATAAGGGCAATGTCATATATTTTCCTTTGCTAGGTGTTTAAATACATTTACGTTTTTATTTTTTAAAAAGTGCTGTACATGACAAATTAAGACAGTAATACAAATATTAAAAGACTCCTTCATATCTCCAGAATTAAACAATGGCTATTTATCAATTTCTTGTGAATATGTAGGTACAATCATATATATTTAAATATTAAAAGGAATCAGAATGGAATGAGAGAACAGGATGCAGAATAAGTTTCCTAGGACCTTCCTTCAAATTTCATTTTCTTTAAAAAGGTCATGATATAACTCTTAAACTTAGTAGGCACAAAAGCAAAACATGGCTTTGAGATTTTTTGTTTTAATTGTCAGTGAAAGGAGCTGTTAGTATTTGAAGGCACGATGTACCACACTCAGTGTTAGACACTTTGTAGGTGCTATCGCATTTGGACTTTTAAATGTATGAGAAAGTATTTCCATTTTATAAATAAGGAAAACTGCAGCTCAGATTACGTTTTCATTAGGATCGCACACAGGTAGTAATCGCCTCAATTAGAACCTGCTTCTGCAGGATTCCAGCGTGGATGTTTATTCCATATATATTCTAGATCCCTCTGATATGTTTAATATTTTGATCATACAAGTGAACATAAGAATTCATTTAGTTCAAATGGTTCAAAAATCCCTAACTAGTATCTGTACTTGGAAATTTGCTCTTCTTAAATGTCTGATTGATAGTACTCTGTATTTGACATTATAAAGCCAGAAATATTCAGCAGAGTCAGATACATCCCTTTTCTGGAGTTCCCTGGATTAAAAAGAGCATCTTCAGAAGAAGCCTGCAGGTGGCACTGCTGGCCGTGAGTCTCCAAAGCCTAACTCACTATCGTTTTCTTAAATAGTACTTAAATAATGACCTTAGAAATCACCCAACATTGTTTTTTAAAAGTTACTTCCCAGTAATATTTGAGTGATCTATAAGTTGTGTGATTCCTTGAAATTTACCGTTGATGTTGACCTTTTAATTCTCAATTTAGTGAACAATGAACGTGATGCTTAGCATTCCAGCCCAGCAACAGGTAGAATATAAATCCAAGAGAATATGATGCAAGAATATCAGTTAAATTAGGGAAGAGAGAGGGGGGGGGGATTCAGATTCTTGGCTTGAACATAAGGTGCTGCCTGACAAATCAGATCACTTCAGTGTCAGGAAGACAGATTAAGACTTGTAAGAATCTAAGACAGATGAAGGCTTTAGTGTGTCCAAATTATAAATCAGAAAGCTAATGAAAATGAGAATACAAAACTGTGACATATTGTATAGAATGAACAAAAATGGCAGGCCTCCTATGAGTGATTTTAGTGCCATTGTGAATTCTGAAGGAAAATTATTACTAATTTCTAACCCTAGCCAATCATAAAAGGAGTTTCTTTTTTTTTTTTTGTAACGGGGCTCGATCTTGGGACCTTGCACTTATAATGCAGGCAGCGGAACCACTGAGCTAAATCCCTGGCCCTAATATAAGCTTTTTAAGACTAAAAGAGGGCTACTGGCTCTTGAATAGTGAAGAGAAATAAAAGGGAAAATACTCCAAGATTGTCATAGGGTCTTATCTGGATGATAAACCATATATGATTTAGACTGTCTTCACTTCCAAATCATCTATAAATAAGCTGATATTCATTTTAATACTAATCAACCAATTTTAAACTAAAAGGTAACCAAAACATGGCTCTTGCTCTTTAGATCTCCATGTTTATCTTTGTCTCTTGGGTGTTAATATAAGCTCTCTTTTGTCTGTTTTAAGGTTAGAGATCTTTGAATGTGGGGTGTTTTCCAAATGTCTTTATTTAGTGCAGAATTGTTCACTCTTGCAGCTGTCAGGAACACTGGTTGTATTTTTCTTCAGGAATCATGCTCAGCTCAAAGGAAATACCTGGCCCAACGATACATGGCCTCCTAGGGTTAGCCTACATCCAGTGACTGGTTTATATGACAGTGCCAAGACCCAGCCTTACTTTGGGACAGTTTTGAAAGGTCCTTCCAGCCCCAGATCAGTGGAGGCCTCTGTCACAATGGCACTACAGTGCAAACTTGTCTTTTGCTCCATCCTACCTTCATTGTTTTCCTACAGTTGTTGCTCCCAAGTAAACCCTGTATGTACAAATAACCTTAGTACTGTGGGCAACCTAACAAGACGCACTAGGAAGCTCACATCAACTCCCAACCAAAATGGCATATGTAAAACAATATTACTCAGTTGTTTTCTAAATTGCATAATGTTTAAGTATTTTTGAAATTGACATATTTGTACTCATTTATGGGGTACAGTATTATAATTCAGCTCATAAATTCAGTGTATAATGATCAAATCAGGATACTTGTCACTCCATCTCCTCAAATATCTTTTTAATGCAGTGGGAACCTTCCAGCTCTTACCTCCTCATTTAGGAATGTAGATTGCTATGGACCACAAGTACTCTGCTGGGCTTACATTAGAACTACCTCCCTCCCCTCAACAGTGTGTTGGTGTTCATTATTGTCTCTCATCCTCTCTCCCTGGTATCTTTCCTGGCCTCTAAAGACCCCTCCTGTCATCACAGTGCTACTCTTACTCTATTTAGCCACCTTGTAGCCACCACAAACGAGTGAGAACATGTCATCTTTCTTTGGGTTCTGGGGATGAAACTCGGGACCTGGCACTTGCAAGGCAGGCGGTGGCACCACTGAGCTAAATCCCCGGCCCAAGAACATGTCATTATTATCATTTGGGCCTGGTTTATCTCAACACAAAGTCCCCCATTTCCATCCACGCTGCTGCAAGTGGCATGGTTTAATCTTTCTGTGGCAGAATAATATCCACTGTGTATACACAGCTGTTTTGTATGCAGTGGGCTGACACCACTGCTTGCTTGCCTGTTGCTACTGGTCCAACAGTGAACATGGGAATGCACCTATCTCTGTGATATGATTTTATTCCCTTTGGATATACAGGCCCAGTTGTGAAATAGCTGGATCAACGTGGCAGTGTTGCGGAAGGAATTTGCAAGTGACACAGAGAGACAGCAGAATGGAAGTAAAGTAACAAATTTACCCCTCATTGAATATAATAGTACACCTATTTTTAGCTCTTTTCTCCTGAGGAATTTCCAGTCTGTTTTCATAGTGGCTGTACTAATTTATGTTCCCTGCCCCCAATAGTATGAGTTTGCTTTTCTCTACGTCTCTGCCAACATTTATTACTCTGTCTTTTTTATGATATCATTGTGTGGTTTTGGTTTGGTGTTCCATGATGCCTAGTTTCATATACTTGCTGGCCATTTGTTTATCTTTTGAGAAACCCCAACTCAGATCATTTGTCCCTATTTATTTACTGCTGTGTGTGTTCCTCATATTCTGGGTGTTAACCCCATCATGTGAATAACATAAATATCTTTCCACATTCTATGGATTACTTCTTACTTCAGTTGCAAAAGCTTCTAAGTTTGGCACAGTCCCCTTTGTCTGGCTTTGTCAATGCTTTTGGGGGTCTTAGCTAAAATTTTTTTTTTGCCTATCCCAATGTCTAGTAGTTTCATAATTTCAGGTCTTCTGCTTTGGTCCGTGATCCATTTTGAGCTTTTGTACATTGTGAGAGGTACAATGTCTAGTTTCATTTTTCAGCACATGTGCATTATTTCCCTCTATTTCTTAGTAACTGTCCTTTCTCCGATGTATGCCATTAGTAACTTCATTGAAAATCATTTGGTCACAGATTAACTTGAATTTTCTGTTCTGTGCCATTAGTCCATGTGTTTGCTTATATGTCAGTACATTGTTTTCATTAATACATCTTGGCAGTGTGTTCTTTAGTCTGATATTGTGCTCAGCTCAAAGGAGATACCTAGCCCAATGATACATCTCCTCCCAGGATTAGCCTACATCCAGTGACTGGTTTATAGGAAGGCGCTAAGAACTAACTTTTTTTCCCCCCTCAGGATGAGAGGTCTTTTATGATCCAATATAAATTCTGTAATTATCTTTTCCTAATCCTAAGAAAAATGTTTTTAGCATGTCAATGTTTCACTGAATCTGCAAATCTTTTAGAATAGACATTTTAACAATATTAATTCTTCCACATTATGTCCGTACAATTTCTTTGCTTTATACTTTTCATTATATAAAAATTTCACTCCCTTGGTTAAAATGATTCCTGGTGTGTGTGCATGGGCGTGTGTGTATATGTTTTGTGTATAAGATTTTAAAAAAAATCTCCTTTTCAACTATTTGTTATTGGCACATAAAAGTGATACAGCTTTTTTTTTTGTATGTTGATTTTGTATCTTGCATCTTTACAGAAATCATTTATAAGTTCCAACAGTTCTTTTCATCAGAATGGAGGTTTTTCTACATGTATGATGAATGGCCACTGTTACTTTTACTTTTTGTTATTCAGTATGTTTTTCCTCTAGAAATCTGTAAGATTTTTCTCCTTGTAGCTGTTTTTCAGCAAGCTGATTGTTTTGTGCCTAGGTGCGGATTTATTCCTTCTGCTTGAGGTTTCTTTAGCTTCTGTGAGCTTATGTTCTTCTGTACATTGTTACTATTTTTGGTCAGTCCCACCTTTCTATTCTCTCTTTTTCAGACTCCAGTTGCGCTTTTTATTTTCATATAGCACCATACTTTTACATAGCACACAGAACTTTATTTTTTCTGTGCTTTAAATAGTTCCTATTGCTGTCTTCAAATTCTTAGAACTTTTCTTTTGCTGGATCTAATTTGTTCCTACTCTCATTCCATGTATTTTTCATCTTAGGAAATTCTAGTTTTTTCGGATTTTCTATTTCTAGCATGTTCTCAGTTTCCTTTTATTTCTGATACCGGGGATTGAACTCCAGACCTGTGCTTGTGAGGCAGAGGGAAGCGGCAGAACCACTGAGCTAAATCCCTGCTTCAATTTCCTTTTTATCTGAGAATATTTATGATATTTCTACCTCTTTAAAATGCGTTTCTGTTAATTCCATTCTCTAATTTCTAGGTATGTTTCTTTCGATTAATTTTTCTTTTCTCTTTGCACACATGGTAGTTTTTGATTAGATATCCATCAGTTAGGATTTTTACCTTGTTGAATGTTAGATGGATTTTTTTTTCTGAGTATTGAACTTCTTTCTAATACACAAGTTACCTAAAGATCAATTAAGATACTTTGAGGCTTGCTTTTAAGATGTGAAGGTAAATGCATAACTGCTTCTCTTCTACAGCAATTTGTTCCTGCTAAAAGCACAGTCCTGCTGAGAATGCCATCCAGTGTCCCATGTAGTACAAGCATCCTCCAGTCTGGCTGGTGAGGACTTTAACTCTTTCCAGATCTGTGAGGTCCGGAATTATCTGGTTTACTGGTTTCCAGACAGTCTTTCCTCAGTCTTGTTAATTACTACTCAACTCACTTCTTTTATCCCAGGCAGATTAACTCCTCCCCCAAATCCTCCAGGAGAATTTCCTCAGATCTCTGGTGCTTGTCTGCTTTTGCAGCACTCTAATCTCCCAGCACAGTAATCAGTCACCATGAGCTCTTCAAATGTAGCAAGACCAGTGAGCTTCATTTTGGTTCCTCTGCCTGCTAACCACCTCCAAGTAGCAGTCTGGGACAGTTGTTAAGGTTTATTTCCTCTGTTATTCTTTTCTCAGGATAATAGCCCTGCATTATAGTAGTTCACTGCTGCAAATAGTTGTTTTGTATATCTTGTCCGGTTTTCTAGTTACTTACAGCAGTGAAGACAATCAGAGTTCAACCAGTAGATGTAAAGCTAGGCGGAAGCAAAAATTTTTATGCACACGTCACCTTGTATTATATATTGTGTATTTCCTCAGTACTTGCTTGGAAAGGTTTTAATAAAAAATAAGAACAGTTAAAATGTACTTCTTTTTAGTTCTGAGGAAATAAAACATTGTTAGCCAGAGTTAATAAAACACTCTTAGTTACTTTTCTTTAGTTTATGTAGAGCTGTTAGGTTTTTCTGGTGCCTGACTTTATTCCAATTTAGTTTAATATTAAAATGAGCTATGCTTTATCTTTCCCATAAATGTTTCCATATATATATATATATATATAT
>NW_022900945.1:5152184-5170874 GCF_012274545.1 Fukomys damarensis
GTATATGTGTGTGTGTGTGTGTGTGTGTGTGTGTATATTTATTTATTTTTTGTACTGAGGATCAAACTCAGGACCTTGCCCCTGCAAGGCAGGTGTGGTGCCACTGAGCTAAATCCCTGGCCCTGTTTCAGTAATAATATACACACTCTTTAGCTTCAAAATCAAAGGGTGGTATATCTGTAGATGATAGATTAGCAGGATATAAAATGCCAGACTTTCATCCCACCAAATAAGGTAAAAAATACCATTGATGGGGTAGAAAAGATGAGAAATAGCACAGAAGATTCAATCAGCAGAGATCTTGAGCTCACTACAAGGCAAGATGAAAGAACTTAATGGGCCAGGGATTTAGCTCAGTGGTTCTGCCACCTGCCTTGCAAACACAAGTCCTGAGTTCGATCCCCAGTACAAAAAAAAGATGAAAGAACTTAAGAAGTGAGCGTGGACTTCTAAGTTCAAGATTTCGGTATTGCTATAGTCTGGGTCTTCAGGGTGCCCCGAAGGGCCTGTGTTGAAAGTGAGCTCCCTGGAGGGGTTGGGAGTGGGGGCCTAGTGAGAGGTCTCTGGGTCACTCACTGGAAGTGTGTCCTTGAAGGGGACAATGGGACATGGTGCTGTCTTGTCCTTTGCTCTCTGGTAATGAAGTGAATGGTTCTGCCCCTCCGCAGGCTCCTGCCATGCTGCACTGTTTCCCCAGTTGCTCAAATAGACCTTTCCTCTTTATGAGCTGATTTGTGTTAGCTATTTGTTAAACTAACAGAAAGCTGACCAATGTAAATATATTTACTGCCTTTTCTGACAGTAACAACTTGGTTATGTAGATGCTCTTATTCACATTTTATGGATGGGAAAACTCAGCTGTGCTGTTTCTCAAAGACAGAGGGTAGTCAGTTGGAAATAACATACATGCTTTCCATTACTACATAACTGGGCAGGTGGGGGAACAGCTCACTCTATGATAGTGATTAGCAAAGGGCACCGGAGAAAATGTACAGCTCCTTCCTGCCTTCTTTCCACTCTGAGTTAGGGTCTTGCCATGTAGCCCAGGTTGGCCTTCAACTGTTGATTCTCCTGCCCCAGCCTCCCAAATGCTGGGATTACAGGTGTGTGGCACCCCTGCCAGCTTTGTCTCTTCTTATGTGCAACATTCTATCCCCTTCCACTTTACTTACTAAATAAAAAAATCAACATTAAGTTGTTAAAAAATCCACTGTGATTTTCATCTCAATTTGCTACATAATTCACATCATCATATATTTTAAACCATGTAAACATACTTGGAAAGAATTCAAATTTTAATTTGGCCCAGTAATTTTATACACAAAGATCTGGATTAATGACATATTTGTCATTTACTCTTTTAAAACTGTTCAAATTTTTAATAATATTAAATGAAACATTGTCATCCTATGTCAGTAGTAAATAAAATTACAATGAGAAATCAAGATAGTCATTAAGTGTTGTTTATTACATGTATATTTCTTTATACTTTACATACAAAAAAGACAGACTTATTTCACGTGTGCACCAACTCATTCACACAGGAAGCTTTGTGCTGAGAGGCATTTATACCTGGTTTTTCTTTCAATGAAAGAGAAATGTCTGTGTGTCATCAGCATGGTTATTTCCTTAAATGTTGTAAAAAGCACTGATTCTCAAAGCTAGCTGAATATCTGAATCATCTCCAGAGCTAAGAAAGAAAAGCACCAGTGCCTGTATAACACCTCTAAAATACAGAATTAATGCGGATGAGCTGGGTCCCGGGCTTTTAGAACTGTTCCGTAGTCACAAAAGTCAGTCTTCTGCTGAGGGACTCTCTCTCCATGCCAGATTTCAGTGAATAATTGTTACTTTAATACCAGACAGGTGCATCTCTCTTGATAAAAAATAAATATCTCAGTAGATATTTTATTCATCGTTGCCAGGCACACAGCAATTGCTAAATTTCTGAATGAACACATTCAGAAGCCTTATATACTTCTTGTATATTTACATCACTCTAGCAGATTATGAACATAAGATTTCAAAAGATATT
Organism: Fukomys damarensis; assembly: GCF_012274545.1. Classification (NCBI taxonomy): domain Eukaryota; kingdom Metazoa; phylum Chordata; class Mammalia; order Rodentia; family Bathyergidae; genus Fukomys; species Fukomys damarensis. The sequence continues at coordinate 5,154,220 of NW_022900945.1, forward strand.
TATGGGAAGAAAAGAAATAAAGCAGTAGGGGTAATGTTTAAGGTAAAACAAAGAATTTAAAACACAAATATAAATAGATCAAAATGTGAAAAAGAATAGACAAAAGCGTGCAACATTTAGCAGTTGATAATTCAACGGTTTCCAAATATTCTTCACATTCTTACACTTAGAAGCAAAGTAACACTAAACACTAGTTCTTTAGCTAATAGCCACAAGCACACGAGCAGATTAAGTTTTCTTTAAAAACAATTACAGGTTATTCTTGATCACAGCTTAGTTTTCAAAATTCAAATGAATAAAATTTTAGTCCAACTATGGTAATTTTCCCAGGTAGTTGTATTTAAGAACAAGATTGTTTCCGGTTAAAATATCTGGCATCCCCTACGCTACGTCCTCGCAGTTGAGATGCAGTGGCTTCTTAGCAGTCCCACATGATAAAGCAGCTACTCTTGCACCTTTCCACATAATGTGTCCATTTGGGGAAAACATTAACAGTAGACTTCCTTTCTAGAGCTAGGTTCTCAGATATGGCTTCACGTATCAAAGTTCCACAAGTATTAGATAAATTTGAACGAAGTCAGTACCTTAGACTACGAAGCTTTGGTTTTCTTAACATCAGCATTGGCTGTCTGATGGTAGGTTTGTCACCAAAAAGTGCGGCTTCACTCTCTGTGGTTGGGAATCTCTTCTGATATATCAGGGGATATTCCTTCTGAAACTTAAAAATAAAAAACAAGGTGAGGGACTGGAGGATATTTAATATTGTTTCCCTAGCTGCAGACAGGGCTCAACACTCACAAGTGACTTTCTCAGAGACGGAGAAGACAAGTACCTTCATTTTATCCTCCTCCCGCCTTGTCTCACATGTGGACGGTACCCGGCAGATCTCTCAGATCCCTGTCAGCACTCCAGCTCTCCTCTGGCCCTCTAGGAGTCTCCTCTCCTGCTAATCCTGTCTGTCCCTGAATGTCAGGTGCTCCCTCCCCTCGGTGGAGCCCGGGAAGGCCACAGGGACCTGGTACAGCTCACACCTCAGAGGGTCTCAAACAGAATCGTGGTCACCATCATAAGGCTACTGGGTTTTGCCTAGGGTTAAAATTTCTAAACAGCAGTGGTGAGTCACTCAGAGATATGTACTATGTTATAATCCAGATAGTAGAACTGCTTTCCTATATCCCAAGATAGAATCGCACAGAACACCAGGAACACACATGCTTCAGAGCACAATACTATTATAGCCTGCACATTCACATTTCAAAATCCAAAATATTAAAATAAGAAATTATACTGTAAATGTTAGTAAGCGGCAGCCACTAAGGCACATCAGAAAATAACTATATGGTTGAGAAGCTGCTTAGTCTCTTACCTGCTTTAGTTTTCTTCTTTTCTCCTTCAGAGGTAAACTCTTGTTTTTAATGACATTCTCTAGAAGTTCTGCAACGGCAGCTTGAGAGGTAGAGACCTTTTGTTCGTCAAACTCCTGTGCACTGATCTGTTTACAGTAAGAGTAAGTTGGCAAAGGAGCAATGAGTCCATCCCCGGGACTTTTAATCTGCAGGGAACAAATGAGACAGTAACAGGCTGTTAATTCTGGTCATGCTCTTATTCGCTAAAGTATTCTTTTAATGAGATCTAGTTCCTATTATTTTGCAGTAAAACCTTGAGTGCATTCAGAAAACTAAGACAGTCATACGTCAGTAGGATCTACATCCAAGCTCCATAACTCACTATTTTTGTAGCCTTTAGCAAGTTATTTAACTTTCTCTGGTCTATTTCCTCCTCCTCAGCACAGGATAGGAGAAAATGCGTGTGAGATGCTGAGCACACACAAATCAGAAAAAGCAGCTGTCACCCTCACTCTTAAGCCGAGGTTTTATTCTGTTAACTATAAGATAATAACAACTTCAGTGGCACCTTAATTCACCTTAAAGCATCAATATTCTGACTCAGTAAGAAAGCCTTCATCTACGGTTTTGAGGCCTCTGGGCAGGGCAGAGTCATGGATCTGCTGGCAGGAGAGCGCAGCTGCAGGGGATAGAATTACCACGCACCAGGACAGCACTGCAGTGGTAGGAATGGAGAAAAGCACACACGTGCTGGCCCAGGGCTGAAGAAAGCAGCTGTCTGCTGCTCCCAGCTGCTCAATGTTCCTTTTCCCCCTTTTGTGGCAGTTCCTCACTGCTGTCTCTACTCTCTCCTCTTTGGAAGAACATGTTTTGCTCTCACCTCCTGTCAGCCAATCAGAACACGTGCCCACTCTGTCCTATTCTCCCCAGGCACCAGAAGGACGCGCACTGAGCCTAGGCTGGGCCGGGCGAGAGTCTGTGTCTCCAGGTGGAGAGAGAGCTCTGTCTCCTTTGGGTTCCAAACCTAAGGTGGTGACGCATGACTTTAGTCAGCCACGTTCCTCCTCACGTGAAATGGAAACAGGAGATGGGAGGATGGGAACAGGGTCCTGGAGCTACGTGGGCCTCACCTTCTGTCTATATTCCTGACTTTTTGGAGATGGCTTACATGAGCTAATACAGTTTCTGGCAGAGCTAGTCTGAGATGAGTTTGCTGCTGCAAATGAGTAATGCAGAGATTCACAAGGCGCGAAACACCTACGTGGCCCCTTTGTAAGCAGTCCAGTTGTTTCTCCACGGCAGTCTGTAAGTATGAGGGCACTTGAAGGATCTCCTGATGGTGATCCATGAGGAAGGAGACCAGTCTCGCAGCAAGCAGCTCATCCAGGTCCACTTCTTCGGCACAGCACAGCACACACCGAGAAAAGGTGTGGATCATCTAGGAACAGCAGTGAAAAACCTGATTTTAAACTCCCAAGGCCTCATATAAACTGACAGGCCAGTAATTTCCAGACAGCATTATGTGGCGTATGGAGGTAAAGTGATAAGCAGACGATTTACTAGTTAGAAGGATTAAGAATTCTATTTCGCTTAAGTCCTTTTTAAAGTACTTTTAAAATATTCTTTAACAGAATTCAAAAGGATTCCATAAGGTTTAGCCATTTAATTTCGTCAGACTTCTCAGTAAACGGTGAAGTTCTATCAATGCCATGTGGAGTCATACTGCTCAAGCTTAAAGATTGTTACAGAAAAAGGACTTGTGGCAGTAAATTCCACTAGAAATCCATCAGAAAAACATAACAGATAGAGAACACATTCAACAGAAGTTGTAAAGTTGGTATTACTCATCTTTTTAAACTGTGTAAGAGTTTTAAATGCTTACTTTATCACTCTTTAAACGGTAACTCAATACTCCCATTTTTCAATTAGATCATATATATCTGTAAAATTTAGGATAAATTTTGCATTTCAAAACTCATTACTCTCACTTATAGCCACTTAAAGAGCTATGTACATACATACCCCACTGCACCTCATTCTAAAGTAGCCAGAATGTTACATTTCTTTTAGTATCTTCACATAGCAGATGAGCACATAGTGAATTTGAATATTTTTACTTTATTCCTATACGTCAGGCAGGTTTTCCTTTCTATTCCCAGGTTCAGGCTCAGCTTTTTGCTCTTTCTGTATATTCTTAGCCTGTAGGACTCATTCGCTCTCATACTTCCAACTCTCACCTCTCTATGGATGACTCAGAAGCCTGCTTCTGCCTGCCCTCATTCCCCATGGTGTTATTTCCAGTATTCTGTTGGTGTACATTTCACTTGGATTTCAAAACCAAAATGTATAAATCCAAAGTTGTCACCCTCCCATTCATGGCTCTCAAGATACCTTCCCTTACAAACGTCTGTTTTTTAACACCGCTATAATCCCTCAAGAACGATTTTCCTTTTAATATTAGGACTGTCATTGTTAAAGAACTGAACAACTGTCCAAAATAGTGAACGGACACATACAGCACAGCTGCAGATTCCTCACTGTGGGAACGTTTTGTAAATGGAAACTGCAGCCCGAGGAAGCGGAGCTGTCAGGAGAGGGACAGAGTGGGGAGAGAAGAGAAAGGTGTGTGGGGACTATTTCAAGGGTTCATTTCCTGTCAGTGTCTACGTACAAATGGCTGCATCCTTTCTCCACGGAGCAGAGGCTGCTTGGCAACACCACATCCTCACTCCTCCTCCACAAAGACCTGCTATCATTTTCACTCCCCAAATACAACTTTCCTGCTACTGTGCCCCCAGAAACACTGGACTTAGTACACGACAATTTCCCATTAGTTTTCTACTTCCACCGAATTGTACAGCAGCCTTCACTGTAAAGAGCACTTGGCAAGCTAATGTGGTCCGGGTCAGTCACTGTGAAGTGGGACGGAGCGGGAGGCAAGTCCTCGGCCAAGATCAACACCAGGACGGGACAGTGTGACAAACTGGGCACCAGTGCTTGCTGCTAGGTAAGATTCCATCCGAGTCTCACTGACCCAAGAAAGGAGAACTTCAACATCGAGACAGCACTCGAGTAGTGCTTTCAAATAGTTTGTATTATGTTTTTCACTTTTTATTTGGTGTACGAGCCAGTGCTTATTCTTTTCAGAAGAAATAAACTTACCAGAGCCCTTGTACCCATTGCATCATGAAGTTTGGGCATATCAACGTTTTGACTCATTCGAGAAATCATGCGCATTAAAAGTTGAAGCTTTCTACGGTTTGGCGGGGGAAGTAACAAACAACATAACTGCAGGGCACTGATGGCAACTCTCTCCAAATGAGGCTGCAGCAAACCTAGAAGGCAAAGTCGACCCAGAGGAAAATCATCCATGATATGGTTGTTTTCATATGGCCAGCACATACAGTTACATAAGAGTGTGGAGCAATACCTTTGTACTTCATTTCCATTAGCTATTTCTAGAAATTTCCACATTCCTCAAAACCATAGTCAGATTTTCATTATTTCTTTCACAACATATTTCTAAGTATTAAAATCTTTCACTTATTAAGAATAAAATGATTTTGAATAAGTGAAACTGAAGGTGCGGTCAAGTGCTTTAAGGAGGTAGAATAAATCTTGGCTATGTCATGACACATCTTTTACAATAATTTCTTTTGGAAGAAATAAGACAATTCAGAGAAGAAAAGCCAGGTAAGCAAAATGCAGTTAGTAAACACTACAAGTTAATATTGCATGCAGTGAAAGCAACAACCTTACTTTGTGTGCCAGTCAACACAGCAGACGCTGGAGGTAAAGCGTTTTCTGAAAGCTCTATCGTACTTTTGCACAGTCTTTTATTGATCATGATGCTATCCTCTCCGAGTTCACTTTCCAGAGCTCTTTGCATGCTTGTGCTACCTCGTCCAAGGTTTGGTTTCATGATAATTTCAGCCACTGGTGTGTTGACGTAGCTATTCCACCTTGTACTACTTCTTAAAAGCAAACTCTGTGATCTACGGAGCTGTTTGGGCTTGCAGTCCCCGTGATATGACTCTTCTTGGTCTTCAACAGTCACAGTAGAAGTTCTCTTGAAGCCACCACCACAGAGTGGCTGGTGAGTACTTCCCTCTGAGTGAAGATTCAATAGGGATTCCTGTTTGGGCTTTGACTCTAAGGACTGTTCACTATTTTGTTCTGTATTCAGAACAGATCGATGGAAGGCACTGAACACCTTTTTACTCGAATAGTCTGGCATATCTACAATTCCTTCCAAAGAGGAGCACCTTGGTTTGATGTTAGAGGACAGAACATGCAAACTATTTAGGCCTATCAAATTGTGACAACTTCCTCCCATTCCATCATCACCAATGACTCTCCTGCTTCTTAAATTAATGAGCTGCGTTTTCTTAGCACACCCTCCTTGAAATCCTCGATCACTTATCTGTTGTCTCTCAGTAGAATCTGATTCTTCTTGGTTTTTGTCTCTATGAAGCAGACTGAGAAGAAGACACTCAGTTGATTTGAAGGAATTCAAACTGGCTAAGTGAAGGATTTTTGAAGACTGTGGATCATCTTGGATTTTATGTATCCCACTGGGTCTATCTGAAACTGTGACGTAGCCACACACAACTACCAGGAAATGAAATAAAAATTAAGATGCAACTGTGTGACAGTGGACAAAAATAAAACAAAACAACAATAAAGTTAAAAAAAAAAAAGCATCAGTATAGTATATATTGTTAGTATAGTATAAATAGCAGCTGCTTAATTTGGAAGCCACTTAAACAGCACACATGCACACAGTGGGTTATAAACGTGCAAGAATGACTAGTGGTTTTCCCATTTGTGATATAAATAACTTAAAACATTCAGCCTAATTAGATGATTGAGCGAGAATACATTTAAAAATATCTGCTCTCATTCTACAGGTAATGGAAACATCTTCAGCATAAGACAACTGTAAAATAATAGAACACATCTAGTCATCCCTAGGTACCATGGGAAACTGGTTATAGGCCACCTACAGGTATCAAAATCTGAAAATACAAGTCCTGCATATAAAATGGTATAATATTTGCATATATCCTAAGCATATCCTTTCATATCATTAATTAGCTCTAGATTCTTTATTATAGGTTATATACAGTATAGATTATACTGTATTGTTAAGAGAATAATAACTAGGAAAAAGTCTGGACGTACTCATGTTCACTACATCTGCAATTAAAAAAAAAAGTTTTTGACCCTGTTGGTTGGATTCACATATATGAAAATCACAGACAAGGAGAACCAATGTACCTATATTTGGCGTGTACCGTGGGGAGCTCTTGGCATGGACTAAAAATCCCGGGCTTTCTGCTGAAAGTCTTGTTACTTGAGTACACGTGAACAGAGAGATGCTATAGTTAATTTGTGGCTGGCCATGCTTAGATTGGAACTCAGCCCTGCCTATGAGCTCTGGGAAAGGAAGAGGACTGGAGACTGTGTTCAATCATGAGGCCTAGGGAATGAAACTTCAGCTGAAACCCCGGAGCAGCGAGGCCGAGGGAGCTGCCAAGCTGATGGACATGTGTGTGCTGCAGGGGACACGGAGGCGCTGTGCTTCACCTCCGAGCCTGCCGTGTGCATCTCCCTGGGGCTGCTCTTGGTTACTGATCACCATAGGTGAAGCTCTTTCCCGCACCCCATAGGGCTGCTGCAGTGAAGAGAGGTGGAAGGGAACGCCCGAGCTGGCGGTCAGCTGGGCAGGGGTCGGGGTAGCTCGGGGACCTCCCTCGTAGCCGGCACCTGGAGTAAGGGCAGCCTGGTGGAACTAAACCCTTGACCTGTGGTGCCTAGGCCAGCTCTGGGGAGTTGGCATCACAAGTACACTGAAGTGCAGGACACTCAGGTACTGTCAGCAGAGACAGTGTCAGAAAGACACAACTGAGCCACTGGAAAATGACACAACACAGCAATCATATAATGGGTTTATTTTAGGTAGCAGGGATCGAACTCAGGACCTTGTGCTTGTGAGGCAGGCACAGTGCCACTGAGATAGATCCCCAGCCCCTACCTACATCACTGAATTTTAACATAATTTATAGCCAGCCATTTTCATATTTACTGATACTTTAAAATTTTTTGAGGAAAATTGAAAACTTAGTAAAATGAATTTCAATATTTAGTAAAATGCATACATACCCAAAATGTTCACGAATAATTCATAATATTCATATGTAAGTAGAGGTTCAGGGAGATCAAGAAAATAATCTGCAATTGTTCTGAACACATCTCGCTCAAATCCAATGTAAGTTGGGTTACTCATATCATTACTTCTTGGCCCTAAGAAGTAGAAGGCAAAAGAAACAGGCAAAAATATATTTTAACTTAAATACAATTTTAAAAAGTACTTACAAAAAGTATAAACATATCTCATGAGGGAGTTGTTTAACAACAAATGTCTCATTATCATCTCAGTGGAAATCATACTAACCAAGCAAATGCTAACACATTGCTTTACTTTATCATTTTAATACCTGAAATACCATGCATAAAGCAAAATTTTTAATATATTTTAAAAGTACTAGGGAAGTCTACTTTAATAAGATTTCGTTAAAATTCATTTTGTAAAGCAGAGTGCTACAGATAATGCATATAATCCTTCAGATTATCTTTTGTAAATTTACATTTTTATGAATAAATTTTGCCTGACATGAGGCATACCCTTAATGTATTTACATAATTATCATTACACTGTTGTTTCTTAAGCTTAATGTGATTATGGAAATACTTGTGACATTTCATTATTGTTTTCTTCAGATATGAGACCTGATCAAATTGTACAGATAAGAAACTGAAGCTCAGAGTAACTTATCATTGAGAGCAAAGCTAAAATTAGCACTTAGAGCAGTGCAAAGTTTTCAAGTTCAATAACATTTAGACAGGTCCACCTGTCTCAGAATTATCCAACGCACCTATTAAATATATAAACTTCTCAACACAGACTGGACTCTCATGGTGAGCCTAGAGTCTTAGTAATCTTCATACTAAGAAACTTCTCGGCAGTTTAAAAATTCCTTGAACAACTAGAATCAACACAGTCAGAATCTTTTTGGAGAGTCTCCCTAGTCACTGAAATACATTCACATCTTAGAGTCACTAAACTCTGTCAAATTAAAATCTCTCTTCCTAAAGCCAAATAATCTTCCTGTCTCAAAGCTTTTGTATGGAAGGAAAAGTCTAAGCACATACGCTGAAAAAGGATTAAGGAAAAATACACACACACACACACACACACAAAGGCTAAAATGAATTTTATGTAAAGCAGGTATTTTTCTGAGGAGGATATAAGAAATATTCTTAGTATATAGAATAAAGTATGATCATTAGAAACTTTTCTAAGTTAGAATACACATATTTAGTGGAAACAAAACTTACAGCTAAAGAACTCAGGTTGAGCTCTACCTCCTTTGCATTAACAGAACACTAGGAAAATCCTGGTTTTTCTCTTCTGGGGAAAAAAACCCCAAGGATAGTACACTGACTACTGTTCTGTTTCTCACATGATTACTATGAAGGTTAAATAAAAAAGCAAAAGTCTTAATAGTGCCTCTTGTTGAAATATGGCAGGCTATGTATTTGTTACCTTTGGGAAGAGAAGGGAAGATACAAATTCTAAGGACAGATGTCAGAGATACCGATTACTATGCTAATTTGAATTGTTAACCATGAGCTAAGGATGAGAAAGAAAGGCAATTAGGGAAGGTGGGAGGAGAAATTTAAAGTCTTAAGCTTATGATCAGGATCTTTCTTTTTGTTTTGTTTTGGTTTTTTGAGACAGGGTGTCACTATGTAGTTGAGACTGACCTGGAACTCACAATGTAGCCCAGGCTGGTCTTGAAATCACAGTGATCCTCCTACCTCAGCCTCCAGAGTGCTGGGATTACAGGCGTGTGCCACCACGCCCAGCATGATCAGGGTCTTTAAACTCATACCAACTTCTGGTAACTTCATCACTACTTATTCTGTTAGTTTGTCATATTGACACCCAGTGGACAATAAAGGAATAAATATCCTGAACATTAAATAACACCTATTAGTATTTTGAAAATACTAATTTAAGAAGAACTGGAAAACTTTATCTCCAACTAAAATTATTAAAATATGATCTAACTTTTGATGATGTAGAAACATGTACATTTGTAGACTTTTAAAAAATTCATTTTGAAAGAAATTAGAATTTTGTCCTTGAACCAGTAAAAAGTTAATTTTCACTGATCACTATGCAAAAGCACTATCGATGAAGTGCAAAACAGTGATCTGGGGATCAGTGATAGATCAATCAGTTTTTCTCTTCATATACATAAAGGTCCCACTACCAAACGCTACCAAACAGAAGTGGGTTTTAAAGCACAGAGAGGCTGGAGCCCTGTACAGCAGCGACAGGCAGAAATGTGGTTCGGGAAGCTAGAATTCCCACTGAACTTCCCCGGCTCCCACGCTGCTTACTTCCCAGCTGTCATTTGAACCCTCTGGGCCTCACAGAGGCAAGTAATCTAGTGTAGATTTTACCTAAAAATCTCCCCAAATCCTCTAGTCTGTGGTTTTATGACTTATGTGAACAAAGCCATAAATGATTAGGCTTGAATTATAAAATCATCTTCTGTATAAAAAAACAACTGAAAAAAGATTAAAAAAAACCAAGAGATTCGTATGTAATTGATTCTACTAGACTTTTACTTAAGCATCAAGAGAAATAATAGACTTTAATTTTATCAGGACTTTTATTTATAAAGTATTTAAAAAGCTTTCTTGGTTCTTGGTTAAATATCAATATAAAACATCTCCCTGTATATGTGATACATGTAAACATACACGTTGGTTTTACTTACAATTTGCTAGGCACTTCATGGCAGACAGTACCCAGTGAGGAAGGTCATCTACATACAAAGAAACCCACTGTTTTAGTAAATCAGGTAATTTTTATGATATATTAAAATTTCAGTTATATACAATTACATGTGTATACATACACATGTGTAAATATATTACCAACATTAAAAATTATTACATGTTTAACAAGACAGGGTCAGGTTTGTATTTTAAAATACTAAACACTTGAAAAAGAGATCTTGAGTTTCACTCAATCCACAAAACAATCAACTATCCCTGGATATGGGATTATTTAGGGGAAGATGTACAGATATGAACCGCTAGTAGTTTTCTTTACACCATGACCCTCTGTTCATTCCCATCTTGGGTGTGTCTATTTCTACATTGCTTGAGCAGTAAGGACGCAGCTGACACCTGTGGTGAAGTCAACTGAGCTGCTAGGGTAGTAGCTGGGAGGCTTGAGGTCTCTCAGTGGCCACCACCTTGGGTGCGCTCACCACAATGCCCAGCACGCAGCAGGCCCTCAGCACAAATATCAATGACCAATTTTCATTATGTTTGTATACTTTTGAAATCTTGTCGTTTAAACATATACATGAATCCACCCTAGTTGCTAAATAATTTCTTATAACAACATGAACATTCACTCGAAATGATTCTACTGTCAGTACTTAGGATATCTATGATAACAAAACAATAAAACTCTAATACTTCCTTAATGAAAATAATCTGCTTCCTACATTGGGTCTTTCTGCACTCCACCAGAACCACAGCTTTTGTTTCTAAGCTTGGATAGACTCCAATTTCTTCTATCAATGCCAACCTGATTTGTCCTGAAGTATAACTACTCCACGCCTACTTGTGTTGGCCATGTTGTACATCACATACTGAGGAATTACTTGGCTTGGATCTATGAGTTCTTCTAGGGACGGCACACATAAGATGGTTTGCAGGCTGAAACGAAAGAATACAAACTTTTTCTCCACAGAGTAAGAGGAAGAGAGGGTGAATGTAAGTATGACTACCAAATAAAGCCATCAGAATAGTTTTTTTTCCAAACTTTCAAGGCTTATGTTTAGTAATCATTTTCCAATGTATTAATCTCAATATCATTCAAAGGCCCCAATGTAGACTCCAAATTACAGTCATGACTTTAATTCAAAGAAAAAGCAAATCATACTGAAAATATTCTATTTTTTACTGTACTAAAGCTATGGCAAGAATATTTATTAGGAAATGTATGTATTAAATTCTAAGCCTTGAGAACTAATCTGTTCTTATTCATTTGCAAATCTTGATGAAATGTCAAATAATCTAAATGTTACAGGAACTTGAATAGTGCTTGTTTTATCTTACTAGATCAGAATAACGTATCTCCAAACTTCTTCAACATCTTCCTGGCTTATTTCTCTATAATTTCCTGAGTTTTCTTGATCTTCTCTGATTTCATGATTTACTTTCTCTGTAGTTTCCTGAAAAAAGAATTACTTTGGTTTAACTCATTATTCTCAAATTAAGGAACTACTGTACTTTATAATTGCATTACCACTGTTTTTTTTTCTCCAGTACCAGGGATCGAACTCAGGACCTTGCACTTGTGAGGCAGGTGCCGTGTCACTGAGCTAGATCCCCAGCCTGTGTTACATTATAAAAGACCAGGGGCAGAGTGATTAGTTGAGCAGTTACACAGAATTCTCACTGCTATAGCTTGGATCTCAACTGTCACCCAAAGACCTAAGTGTCAAGGGGTTGGTATTTAGCCTGCAGTGGTACTGGAAGGTGATGGAACATTTAAAAGGCAGGGCCTCGTGGCAGGAAGTTAGGTCACTGGGGCACTGCTCCCTTTTTCATCTCCAGCTGTACAGAGGTAAGCAGTTTCCTCCACCAGAAGCTCAGGCCATGATGTTCAGCCTTGCACAGGTCCCAGAGCAATCGAGCCAGCTAACCCTAGGCTCAGAGTTCTGAAGCACAAACTAAAATAAAACTTTCCTCATGTGAAGTTGATTCGCTGAGGTATTTTGTCATAGTGATGAAAGCTAATACAGGAGGAAGAAGAATATTCTAACAATGCACTTAACCATTTTCAAGTCTGTTTTACTGCCATTTTTATCGTTTCCATGGGTTCCAAATGAATTTGCAAATATATGTTTAGAATGTTATGTCGGTTGAGGTATTTTAGTATGGGCTCAAATATTAAAGAGTCATTTACTTTTAATGATCCTATTATGAATCACATGGTAATTATATTTAAACTAGTGATTAATCAAAGGACATTTTACCTGAGAGAAATGTAATCCATGCTTCTTGGGAGTTCTACGAGACAAGTTTCGTAATTTCAAAACATTCTCTTTATCTTTGGAAAAACTGTTGATGCTGTTTTTTCTCATTTCTGGATGCCTTCGTGGAAGTGTTTTAAGTGGAGAAGTTGCAGGAAATCTAGTTTAAAGACAGTATGTAGTTAAATAACCTGAAATCATAAGCAATTTTTATAGGGGATCTATTTAAAAAATTATATATAGAACCCTTTTATTTATATTACCAAGAAATGAATATCTCCACAAATCAATTTTCCTATCAAACCTTGTATTAACAGTTTCTTGCTTTCTTTAGTATATTCTGCATATTTGAATTTTATTCATGAGAACAACTCTGCATTACTACTGGATCATTTCTTTAGAGAAGCAGTGCTTCAACACATAATGGTTCTAGAATGCTAATTTCTTTAATTATCTAGTTTGCCTATTTTTTGCCTTTTGCTTGGCTGTGTTTACCCTAATTTCCAGAACTTAGTCTCTTGCTCCTTTTAATTTTAATGCTTTATTTCTTCCTTTCAGGATAGTGTAAAATATTCAGACATAAAACTACAGGACACAATATAAAGGAACACTGAAGTGTGTAATCACCAAGCTATACAATTGTTGACATTTGGCCAAAATTTTTATTTTTTTAAAGTAAATGTAACTTTTTGTTCAGTCCCTTTCTCCCACTTCCTAAGGTAAATTACAAATCTACAGTTAGCATTTTTATTTCTTGACCATGGTTTTATACTTTTAAAAAATGTTAGCAATATGTAGTCTACTTTTCTTTTTACTTCATGGTATCTTTTATTAGATGTAAGTTTTTAGTGACATTAGAAGTTCTTACTCCACTGTCTTATACATATTTTCTTATAATCTTCGTAAGAATTTCAGTTTTTATACTTAGGGATTTAAGCCATTTATAACTCACACCACATCCTCACACACGTGCAGATTTGTTTTCCCAGCACTTGATTATTTTGAGCTGATTTAAGTCCAGATATCAGGTAAGGTAATTTTCCCTGCTCTTCAAAACTGCCCTGGCAAATGCTACAAAATCTATATTGGAACTCTGAATAAAAATGCAGTGGATTTTTATATCAACTTGGCAAGAATAGACGTGTCTGTGAGGCCAAATTATTTGTGAGCAGGGTATTTTTCATTTATTCTCTTCAATAACAATTATATAATTTTCTCAAGTAAGAGCCTATATATTTTTATTAAGCTTTACTTTTAGGGATTAAATAGAAAAGATAAAAATCATAAAGCAGTTTCTGGTCTAACTGCTTAAATATTCTCCTTAACCCTGTTTAATTTCTTGTGTTATCTATTAAAGTTTGATATTCTCTCATCACATATATTTTTAGATTATATATTAGGTGATTTGTTATTTGAAGGCAAGGACCACTAGATTTGTCTTATACAGTCCAGGAAACTAAAGGTTAGTAATGACATATTCTTGAGATGTTATAAACGTTTCACAATATGCAAGCAATAATGTTTCAGTTTCTCCCGATTCCCTTTTTTGTATATTAACAGTTAAATAGTTCAAATTTTATTTTCCTAAATGGATTACTTGAATTAAGAGCAGTAATGCCTTTCAAAAGAAAATATTACTTCTCCTAAAGAAGTTGCTGTTGCAGTTAAAGTGGAAATAAAACTTCACAGTAATTTCACCGTCTAGGTATAATTACCTAGTATATTCAGTACCTGAATAACTGATTATTCAGTTCAGTACCTGAATAACTGATTATTGTCATCAAGATTTTCCGACCCCCATCTGCCTTTAATATCTTCAATTACATGATTTTTAAGAAATTTTCTCAATAGTTGAATAGTCTGTTGCCTTGTAACTTCTGGGCCAAAATTGCTATTATTTCTTAGTAGATCATAAAGCCAATCCACAGCTTCTCCAGCTGTGAAGCAGTTGCCATATTTTTTAAAGTGTTGCCTGTGTTTTCTCAGGGGCATTCCTGTTCGGAAAGATGTGGTCACTTCATTCCACTGCAAAAGATTAAAAAAAATGTTAAAAGTAAACAAACATGAAACATTATTGATTTGAATAAGAATAGGCAAAAGGAATTCTTAATTTACATCTGATTACACTATAAAATTCTTAATCATATCATTTGTGCTACATAAAATTTGTATCTCACTGATTTTATTTTACTAATTCTTTTGCGACAGTAGTATCTTTGAGCAACAGACTTTTAGTAAAAGGGATAACTGGCTGGTCAAATTATGTAGGAAACCCAGAAAGAAGTAAGAGGAACTATAGCATACCTGTCTGAATCTTCAACAGAGAAAGCCTTTATTTCTGTCTTTTACTTCTAGTAACATTAGTAATGTGCTGGTAGCATTTGTGCCAGGCAATGTGTCTTATATTCACTATTACACCTTAATTCCCACATTCTATGAGTAGGTGTTATGATCATTTCATTTCGAATACAAGGAAAACAAAGCAAAGAGATACTAGTTTGACCAAGGTCACATAGCTAAATGATGGACTAGGCATTCAAATCCAGATGTAGACCCTAGAATCTGCACTGTTATTTACTGTGATGGTCAAACAAAGCTTCTGGCAGGCAGCTGCTGCACCAGCAAAATGCCTTTAAAAGCCATCTTTACCACAGCATCTCTTCTATGATGATTCCTATAGTGAACATAGAACACATAGGCAAAATAAGTAGAATGTAAATCCACTCCCTATTTAATGAGTCTGAAATATATCTACATTAAAAGAATGGATATATTTTAAACGACCCTTGAGATCGTCAAGTTTCTAGATTTGTTAGAGCTCTAACAGTGGACCACGGAAGTGGTGCTGGTACAGAGTAACATCAATTTTGAACTGAAAAATCCAACACCAGACGTTAAGGAATTTAATCTGTAACCCCATTTATGTGATAACTGGCTATGTTACCACTCACCCAACCTATGTGGAACCCACATCACAGCACAGAACTTAAGGATTTAAAACAGTATTCTTTACTTTCCAACTCCCCAGTTCATGTTTATTCAATAAATTTATCCACTATGTACTGTTCCAACCACACAGTAATAAAAATGAAAGAAGAGGTGGGGTGGGTGTACTCCCTACACTTAGGGAAACTCCGAAGGGCTTTACTGAAGTGTAGGCCACTGTAGTCATTTTAAGAGTTGGCTCTACAGTATGGGTAGTTTTCTAGCTGTGGCCTTACCATTTATTGTTTATGAACTTTGGTGCCTTCTCTGTTCCTCAATCTCCTTATCCATAACATGGGGATGGTACAGTACCTACCTAATGGTCTGTGGTAAAATGATTTAAATTGTGTAAAGTACTAGTGGACAATAAATGTGCATCAGCGTGCTCCTAGTACTTTAATGGATTTTAATAATGCGATAGAACTACTTCATTGAGGTTCCATCCAGTCCTAAACTCTATTCCTTACATTGATAAATACAACCAATAACTTATTGAGCAGCAGAATTCCCTTCAAGGTCACCGTACCAGAAGGATCTGCCTTCTTCTAGCTCAGTCACTTACTGTTTATGTGACTTTGGGAGGGGTCACTTAACTTCTGTGAGCCTCAGTTTCCACATATCGGTGAAGCAGCGCTAATCACACATTCTCACACCTGAAGGTCATTCTGAGGGCGCCTCGCTTGTTATTCTAGAGACCCCAACAACACCCCAACAACATATCCTCCCAGGACCCCCCGGCAGGGAGGGCATGTACTACATTACCCACGGGGAAACCCAGTCTCACTGGATGTTCAGGGGCTCTAACGTCACACGACCAGCAGCACAGTGTCCTGGGGGGCCGAGGACGCAGGAAACACCACACGGGCACACGCGGATAAGTGGCCACCGTCGTGGTGATCTGGGTCCGCCCTGCCTTCCATTCTACCGCCCAATAAAAGAAATCAACGCGACTGCTATTCGGGGTCGGCCCGATCTGACTACTTTGGAGCCCGAGGAGCCGGGAAATCAGGGACGGAAGCAGCCGCAGGGGGCACCTTGGTGACGCTTCGGGGACCCCATGGCCCAGGCACAGCAGGGGTCCTCAGCCTACCCTCCGCCGAACCGGTGGCAGGGCCCCACCCTCCGCCCGAGCAGTGTAGCCACGTGGGGGTCGCCCCCGTCGTCACGCTCTCTTACCAGCTTGGTGGCCCGG
>NW_022900945.1:5171740-5178858 GCF_012274545.1 Fukomys damarensis
TTCGCTGGGTTCTGTGAAAGTGCGGGTTCAGGCCCCTTCCTTCGGTAGTGAGCTCGAGCCCAGACAGATTTTCATGAGTATCATGTGGAGCTTGGGCAGGTGCAAAACTCCTACTTTCCATAAGAAAACCTACCCCCGCATCTTTGTAAGACTTCGGGTGATGTTTTAAGTCAGGAACTTAGGAGGTACATCTGCAACCCGTGTCCTTATTCAAATGACAAAGGCAGGTAAGTTTCCCAGCGTCGGAGAGACTTCCCCTCAGTCCGTTTCCTTGGCAGAGCTCGCACTTCCTACTTTAGTAAATGCGCTGTCCCAGGTCTGAAACCATTTGACCCAGGAATTCCTCAGTACAGGGGGTAGACAGGCTGCTTGGGTGACCTGGAGCCCCAGAAGAATTCATGTGGAAATGAGACAGCAGTTGAGAGCAAAGGACTTGGTGAAAAGAGAGAAAGGACAATGTAGTGGGGCGGGGGAGTAGGGTGGTCTTCCTTGGCCAAGTTGATCATTTACATAGAATTAATTTCTATGTTCCAAGCAGGGCTAGTGGAATTTTAAAAAAGCACTTCTCAAACAGAAGCAATTGATTTTGAATTTGTTTTAAGGAAACCTAGTGGAATGATGGATGTTACAAAATACGGTTAAACATTTTTTATCTGGCTCTATGACACTGTATCCTAGGATTTTTCTCTTTCAGCCTATTCTTCAGAGTAAAATGGAAATGAGCATATTGCAGCCCAAATTTCTTCTGCATTCTTTCCTAGCTCCCTAAGTTGAGAATGATTACACTATCGCCTTTGTTACTTAGAACCACAGCAGTCAGTCACCTGTGTTTCTCAAATGCAGCTGGACAGGGACATAAATAATCAGAAACGATAAGATATCTATAAACTGTAAACTGTAAAAAGTTGGAAAGATTAACGGCAAGTGTGAATTCAAACTTTCCCTGCGAGGATGGTTGGAGACGTCCTAAAATAGGGCATGCAACAAGATGAGGTATTGCGTTTTAGGAAGATCTGAGGCTGTTTTTGGGTTTCCTGCTGTGTCTGTGGGTCATCACTTCCACACTGACAGTTTCTGTGGACGGGAAAATATCTAAAAGTCAGGTTTTTTTCAAATGTGAGTGGTCTTGGTTTTGTCTCGGAGTTGCTTATCTCTATTCTTATCAGTTAATGATTATATAGCTTCAGTCTGCAAAGTGATTTTATTTCATTGTGAATATTTTGAGAGTCACTTTCCCTTGCTTCCTTAAATCTGGATTTTTTTTAAGTAGGTTACAAACTATCTGAGTGAATGTCGCCTGTAATGCCTGTTAAAATGCTGACTCCCCAAAATATGTTGAGAGAGACAGAGACAGAGACAGAGACAGACAGAGACAGGGAATGGGAAAAGGGTGTGTTCTTAGGGGTGGAGCAGTCAGGATCTCTCAAGTTAACATGGTGCCCAGGTACTATAATCCCATGGACTGCTTAGCTGTGTGTTCATTTAGGTAAAACCACAAACTTCTCTTAATTTATTCTTAAAATTGAACCTAATACTGCTTGATGCAGTGTCTCATAAAGGAAAATGAATGTATCATCTTTTAAATATGATGGAAAAAAATTCCCATAGGCAGAAATGGTCTGTTTTAGTAGGGTTTTCTACTCTGCCGATGGAGTTTTGTTTAGTCCTATGAGAATATAAATAAGTTCCACCATAGAGACGTTATCCAGTTTGTTCACCGCTCTATTGCCAACCTGTAAGTAGCCCATAGTAAGAATTTAATACAAAAAAAAGAATTTAATGCATATTTGAGGAATGGATTTTAATCACTAAAAAGGTAGCCTGTGAGTGATACAATCCAATTATCTTTCCTTCCTAGGAAATGTTTTATAAAAATTTCCTGCATATTTGTAAGGTTTATTTGTGTCGTTAGACACTTTTCTGTTTCCCAGACAAATTATCCAACACTCTCAATTTAGGAGAGATTTATTTTGGCTAAAGTTTTTAGAGGATTCAGTCCATCGTCGACCAGCTCCAAGGTATGAAGGGAAGGGTGGAAAGGTTGGGGGAGGAGAGCTGCCCATATCATGGTGTCCAGGAAGCAGAAAAGGAGGGGAAGAGCTAGAGAGGGAAATGCACCCTTCCGGGCCACACACTCAGTGACCTGTCTTTTCCTACCACACTGCAACTCCTAATAGCAAGTTAGCTGTCACACAACTGTGATCCACTGTGGTTTCAGAAACCCCACCTCTGAACATAGGCATCTTTGGGGGATGGTCCAGATTAAACCATACCAGTACATCTTTGAGATTTAGCCAGTCTTTCTGATATGTCTAGTTATGAGTCTTATTTCATGAATCTTGTCTAATACTTGCCTAGTTTGAGAAAATTTCTTCTTTTTCCTTTTAAATTATTACATTCAGTTTTCCTTCCTGCTTCAGAGTCTATGATCTTGTAGATCTATTTTATTTTTCTGATGTCCTTCCTTTTAGAATTTTCACTGCCCCACAGATTGCCAGAAAAATTCTTGTAGCTGTGCTTCTAATTCACTGATTCGGTTTCCTTTTGCACACAGTCTCTCATTGGTCTCTAAGAAAACTTTCCTGTTCTCCAATCGTTATTTATTTTTGTGTAGCTGACTCCAGAGTTAGACTTGAGGGTATGAATTATGTAGTATAGAATAGTTACTTTTCCCTTATGTTTTATAGTAACTTATAGTAGAATGCTCAAAAAATGACCCTCTTCTTTGAACTGTTGACTCATTCAGTGTGTACATTGATTTTTTAAAAAAAGTATGTATTACAGATTTTAGGTTTAGCTTTAGTACTGAGTTAAGTCCCAGTGAGGAGAAGGTAAGTTCATGTAAGTATTTTCCAAAGACTACTTTTACTGTGTGTAAAACCATTTATTCCCTAGATCCTACATCTTCAGGTTTTAGAACAGTACACTTGTAGTGTTTGAGGCTGCAAGTGTAATTGACGTGCATTGTTTTGCCTGACAATCCACTTTCTTTTCCTTTGGGAAAAGCATACTTACCTGTTTGGGGAAGTATTTTTCCCACGCTAACGTATATTCTGAATGGACCTTTCTGTCTACTTCTCTTGGGGATTCCCTAGGTATGAATGCCATAATCCAACTGAGGTGTGGTGTTCGTCTCCCGTGTGAATGAGGTACTTGCAAACCAAGCTGACTCAGAGCCCTCTGAGAGTTTTCAAACCTGGTCAGGAGGGAAGAGCTGTGTCTTTTTGTTGACTGAACTGAGCAGGTCTGAGTCAGGAGCCAGTGTGGCTACAGTTAAAACTGAGCAGAGAATCCTAGTTATGTAAAGTGCATGGATGCCCAAAGAGAAACAGAAAAGAGCACTATTGAGGGCTAGTTGTACTCTACCTGAGGTTTATCTGTGTTACAGGAATTTGATTACGAGTCAAGACATTTTTCAAAAAGTCAGTTTTGAAGATTTTTGTCATTTGCCTTCTAAAAGGTCTCCAGTAAAAGCAGTTTGTAAGAATGCTAATGAAAATGATATTCCTGAGGAAGGAAGCCCTTTTACTCCTTGGTAAGATTCTACACTGTCCCCACATCCTGCAGAGCACCACAGAAATAACAGAGAGACTCTCAGGACATCAGGCGGAGTTCTCAGGATTGCTCAGTAGTAACAAGCATCTGCTCCTGAGAAATGTTGGAGACTTTTGATAACCAGCCTTTCTGGGGATGTATGCCTGTTTAAGGGGAAATTTACCTCCTCAGACTTTGAGAATCCCCCCTATAGTAGTACAAAGTTCATAACTTACTTCTCTAAAGATTCTGGTGAAGCCTCTAATCTCCAGTGCACGGTGACTGGGGGGAGGAGATTGACAGGTCATGTATTAGGATGAGATATTCCCCAGTTTTCTGTGTTAAGTTTGTATGTTTATGGTATAAGTTATAGGAAAGAAGGGAACACTTGGGATTGAAAAGATTACTAAATATTTGATTGTGTGATTTTTTTTTCTATTCAAGATTGTTTTGGCCTCCAAGATCAGACCATAATTCATGCTTCCTGGCATTCAGGCCTCTGTGTCATCTCATCATAGATGGAGGGGTGTGGTACCTGCATGGCCAATAGAATATAACAAAAAATGAATGTGAGTCTTGATATTGGGTCCTAAAAGGAAATGTGTTTGCCTTTTAATGTCTTGGATCTCTTGGTTTGGGGGAAGTCGGCTGCCATATTCTGAGGCCATGTCTTCTGTCGGTGTGGATCTGGTATAGAACCGAAGCCTGTCAGTCTGCAGAATTAATTGTGTCACACTCCCTAGGAATTGGTCATCCTACTCAGACTTTCCCGTGACTTGGCCTGGGGAGCATCCTGACGTCACCCTGTAAATGGTTCTTGAATCAGAACCACCAGCTAAGTCATGTTTAGATTGTTGACCTTCAGAACCATTAAAGGTACTGAATTTTTGTACTATTTTAAGAGAATAAATTTTAAAGGAATTTATACATTAGTGCAAAACTAATGTAAAGAGTCTCATTGGTATTAAGAAATCAACCAGATGAGTGGTACTAGAGTTTACTGTAATGTAGAGAATGAGAAGAAGAACAGATAGGCATCATTATGATATGTCTAGTTTTTCAGGAACAGATGTCAGGTATGTAGTTAAACATGAGGTTCTTGAATTTTGGAGAGATCAGAGTTAGTTACAGCCTGGAATCTAGGAAGAACCCATATAGAGGTTGTGTTTAAAACTATAGGAAGAGCCATAGCCAGAGACTAGGCTGGAGCTCGCCAGTGGGCTGGGAAGGAAGTCACTGAGATCCAAGGAGGGAAGAGTGTGTTTCCAGAAGTATCCAAACGAGGTGGAAACAAAGGAGAAAGGGAACTTTCCTAGCAGAGGTTCGGTGTGGACTAGAAGAAGCAGCGATTTATTGATGTGCTGCTTATGGTTTTCTGTGATAAAACTGCAGAGCAATTATGATAAAAGATTTTTTCCAAGAAATCTCATTCATATGTGAGGGAGTACAGCAAAAATGTGATGATGAATCATTTTCCACTTTCTCTGTGTCATTAATGTGAATGCGCGTGGACTTAGCACCTGTGGAGCTCCCTGCAGTAGCATATCCGGATACTGCTTTCAGCTTGACTGCTCCTGAAGCATTCCAGATGTAGAGGTCTTTGGAAATAGGGAACTCAGAATCTTCGGAAGTAAATACTAACGTCTTAGAGCTTTTCACATGTAAAAAATGCACATCGAAGTATAAACTAATTTCTGAAATGAGGCTGTTGAAGCATCCACTCTGTCTGTTTCTGCATCTGCATATCGTGTGTGTGTGAGTGTGACATAAAGACCCAAGACCCTCCTGTGAAGGGAGGACTGCACATGCAGCAGTGATCACAGAAGGTTGTGGGGAGCCGACACGCTCCTGTTACCAACAACGACACAGGCTTGTGGTGTCATCCTGCAATGCGTGGTGTGTTTGCGGTGATGCTGGTGCACACAGTCGTGAAAGTGTAGCACATACAGCTGTGTACAGTCCACAGTACTTGGTGGTGTGATCAATGGCTGTTGCTGTTTTATGTACTTGTCATGCCGTGCTGTGCTTTTCATCCTTTAGAGCATAATCCTACTTATGTAAGTGTTTACTGTAAAACAGTGCGCTGCCTTGCCCATGGTGGCCTCATGGATCTCGTATCTCATTGTGTGTCTGGATATGTGAGGGGCCATCACAGATGACTGACATATACCTTCTCAGTTTGCACCCTGTGTGTTACTTTGCGATTCATACAGATGAAATTGCCTAATAACGTTATTTCTCAGATTACATTTCTGTCACGAGCACATGACTGTATTTGAAATTTAAATTTAAAAAAATCTGGCTTCTGTGGAGTCTACTAGCTAATTAGAATTTTTTCCTCTAGATCCCTATTTGTTCAATATTAGTTTTGAAAAATCTTTCTAAAACAAATCACATCCTTTGATGTCCCATTAATGCTTGAGATGTTTATTAAAATTATATGGAGAAATATTTAAGTACTTTTCAGATTGGCTTTGGTTGGGATCTACTGTATTTGAATATTATTATAGTTTTTTCCCTTGCATTTCTTTTCTTTGGATAATTTTTAATTTTTGTATATGTGTGTGTTTAGTGAATGATAATAAAGTCATTCATTTTATAAATTATATTCCACAGTTAATAAAGGACTTTAGTTTTTTCCTTATATCCATTCACATGAAGTAGATTCAGTTTTTTATGTTCATCCTTTCTGCCTGCTTTTGCTTTATGTAAATATCAAAAATCTTTTGTCTTTCTCAGCAAAATTACGAGAAGGCTGTAGGGAATTCTGATCCTTACATCATATGTCATTTTACAGGCTTCTATTTTTCTTTGAACTCTAATATTCTTCATTCTCTTTTGGTTTGCTTAGTCACAGCTGATCTGTAGGAAGTGAAACCATTAATGAGCTCCAGTCAGTATACATGAAAAAATGCTAGTCTAACACCTGAGCATTCAATGCCAGTTTAATACATGACCATGTGTGTTGGCAGCTGCTTAATGTGATTTTTAACAAAGATGATCGATGTAAAATAAGTTGTATTTAGCTGTGTAGTTATACATATCTTAAGACATATGTGCATATTAATACAGGTGCATATTAATTCCTACATCAAAAAATTCTTTGCCTCCTCTGTATCTGTATTGTGTACATGGGGTGATTTGACATTATCAGAAGCAGCTTTATAAAGGAGTGGGTAGTATGACTTTTTGTTCAGAAAAGAGTAGCATGAAGTTGAAAATGACTCTTTCACAGGAAATTCATAGACCAAGGAGTCTGCTTTCCTAGAGTAGTGGGCATTTACTGACTGATTACCCACATCATTCATTTTTCTTATGCACCTTCCCTGTAACACCCACACTTTTCTTAGGTCTTTCACTCCTTTTATACATTGCTTGTGAGTTCTGAAAGACATGCTACTGCCAGCTCTGAGGTAGACCATCTTGCTCTGCCTAGAGGGAATTTTAAAGACATTTAAAAAACATCCTAAGTGATTTTAAATTTGTCCATTTATTTTCTGTTATTCTCAGGAAGCATTGATTTAGGAGGACTTTTGATGTCTCCGTGTGTGTGTGTGTGTGTGTGTGTGTGTGTGTGTGTGTGT
>NW_022900945.1:5179220-5228403 GCF_012274545.1 Fukomys damarensis
GCATTGATTTGAGGACTTTTGATGTGTCCGTGTGTGTGTGTGTGTGTGTGTGTGTGTGTGTGTGTGTTACATTGTCAGTCATCATCCTTTCGGCCTACTCCCTGCTAGGTCCTATAAGTTAGGATCCAGAAGTATGAAATATGCAATTACCGGTTGGAAGGAGCTTCTGATTTGTTGACTGGAATAACTAGGTAAATTGATATTTCACGGTCAGTAACATATGAAAGGATGTGCATTCAGTAACAGTCAGAGAAATCTGACTGTAATTGTAAATTGTAATCAGCGCTGTGGCTTGGATCTAGAATGTCTCCTTCAGGTCCACCACACTCTGCCATATCATTCTGCTTCTACAGAGGCTCAAAAGAAGCAAGGTCACTGGATCATTGGATGAAACCTCCAGAACCATGACCAAAATAAACCTTTTCTCTTTACAAATGCATTATTCCAGGTATTTTTTACAGTACCAGAAAGCTAACTGATATAAATAATTCATTTTTCCACATTAAATGATAAATGGTATCAGTTATAAGGCACAGTGTGGCAAAAGGGACATTGTTTTAGAATGATTATACATTGTTTCCCCTCTCTGTCTCCTTTATTTTTTTCTTAGATCTGTGAGCGTCAACAAACGTGTTTATTTGGGTATAATCTGTTTTCACCCTCTGTAGTGTAAATTCCATAAGAGAAATAATTCATATTAAAAAAATCTGTAAGAAATCACACTAACCTGGTGATCTATAAATGTTTACTGTGTAAAGTTTCTATTGTCTCCATAAGAGGTTTTTCCTAATGCTTGATGTTTTTGTACTGGACACTCATTCATGCAGTATTTAAATAATGAAATAAATAAACAATATATTTCCTTAAGCTTTGTGGTAACCAAGATAAACTACGTGGAATTCATAGGAAAGTTATGAACCGTGAGTGTGGGATCTATGTGTGAGGGATATACCTGAGCAGATCTTTACGTGTGCAGTGGGATTAGCCAGGCGGAGAAAGGAAAGAGGAAAGTCTCATGAGGAGAAACAGCTTGCAGAGTCCAGAGCATGTGAGCATGGAATGCCTGGGGAATCGCAAGTAATTTCCATATAACTAGTGTGTAATGTAAAGAAAGAAATAGGGCAGTGAAATCCTAGAGGTCAGCAGGGGTCAGTCCGTGAGTTTGTTTACATGCTATGTTAAGGTTTCATTTTACGTTGCTCCTAGTCTACTTGAGTATTCTTGCTGCTGCTTCTTTTTTTTTTTTGGTACTGGGGATTGAATTTGGGACCTAACGCTTTTGAGCCAGGCAGCCGCACCACTGAGCTAAATCCCCAGCCCAGTATTATTACTTCTGATTTTTAAAATCATTTCCCTGTGAACAGACAGATTACAATCAGAGTCTCTACATCTGCTTTTGTTTCTCTAGAGTTTATCTTCCATAAACTGCTATTTAACTTTGCATCCACGATTCCCTTTATTATTCCCTTTCTGGATCATAGCCTTCTATATCATATTTATATACATCGAAAACCCATAAAGTATTGCTATAATTTTTTACTTGTAAAGATCAAACATTTTAAAAAACTGTAGAGGGCCAGAAGAGTATTCTGTATTCAGAAGTATTTGTTATTTTTGTTATTCTTTCATTACTATTCATGTTACAGGTCACATTTGCATATTATTTTCTTCTTCCTGTAGAAGTTCTAGAACAGATTTGTTGACAACATATTCTTAGTTTATTTACGTCTATCTGAGAAGGTTTCATCTTCATTCTTAAAAGATATGTTTTCTGAATATGGAATTCTGGATTAAAATTATTTTTCTTTCAGCACTTTATAAATATTGTTTCACTTCCTTCTGGCCTCAATGAGACAGCTGCAGTCATTTGAATAAATGTTTCCCTAAAAGTAATCCATCGTTTGTCTCTAGCTGCCTTTGTGATATTTCCCTTGTCTGTAGTTTTCAGCAGTTGGATTATATTGGCTTTGAGTATGAATTTCTTTCTTTTTCCTGTTTGGGTTTGTTGCATTTCTTGAATGTAAAACTTTGTCATTTCTTCAAATCTGGCCATTATTTTTTCAAACATTTTAGTCAACATATCCTTTCTTTCCTCTGTCTGGGATTAGGAGAGCACAAACAGTAGCAGTAGTCCCTCATCATTGTTGCACAGGTTTCTGAGTCTGTTGAATTTTTAAAAGCCTTTTAAGCCTTTTCTTTCAGACCAAATGAAACTCTATGGCTTCACCATGTTCACTTATATTGTCATTTCTATTGTACCATTGAGTCCGTTTAATAGATTTCTACAGTTATTACTGTATTTTCTAGTTCTAAAGTTTCCATTCGGTTGGACTTTACATATTTCATTTTATGTCAGGATTTTCTGTCTTTTCATTTATTTGTGGATTACTTTTGACCTCAGTCTCTGGAGCATTTTCATTCAAGCAGAGTTAAGGCAGAGAATTATAACATCTGTGTCCTCTCAGCATTGGCGTCTGTGGATTATCTGTATGTAGGTTGAGATTTTCTGGTTCATCATAGGCCAAGTAATTTTGGATTATATGCTGGACATTTCACACACAAATGCTCCTCAATTTGTGATGGATTTATGGCCCATTGAGTCCTTTGCAAGTTGAAAATATAAACCAAGAGTGCATTGCATCAGCATCGCATCACTATAACAAAACACATGACACAGGCTGCTTATGAAGAAGAGAGGCCTGGCTTGGCTTAAGTCTCTGAAGGTTTAAGTCTGAGATGGATGGCTCCATTGATCTCGACTTCTGGTAAGGTTGTACATCATAATAGAAGCATGTGTCAGAATGGGTGTTCATTTCTCGAGCCAGGAAGCAGAGAGAGGGGTGGATGGGAGGGGCATGGTCCCACATCCTGTTTGAGCGCGGTGGCGGGGGCACCTCCAGAGGCCCACAGTACCTCCCAGCTCCTGGTAAAAGGATCCAGGCTTTGCTTATGGGCCTGTGGGAGGTGCCGTTTAGTGTACCTCACCTTTTGGATGTCACAGTTGAACACCGTGGTGCTCTGAAGATGTCTGCTTCTCCTTGTGATTGTGTGGCTCACTGGGAGTTATGCTTACCTGCTCCTGTCCAGCACCACAGAAAGTATCAAACCTCATATTTCTAGCCCAGAAAAAGACCAAAAAGTGAAATTCCAAGTATGGTTTCCACTGAATATGAATCGCTTGCTTTTGCATGACTCTGAGCTGGGGACCCATCTGTATTATGAGACTCTCGATCTTGCTTAAATCCTATGAAAAATATTGATATTTTTGTTTCAGTGGGCAGGTGGCCAAGTTGTGTTCAGGCCACAAGTACCAGCTAGTCTTCTGCAGACTGTTGGTTCAGTGTCAGCTCCCTTTCCACAGCCGTTGTTGCACACACAATCCTTTTAGTGCGTGTCTGTCAGTGGCAGTGGTCACATCCACTGGAATGCTGTTTAGAGTTGAATTTGCAGATACACAGCTGGTGGGTTGCCCAAGAACTATTACAATTCGTGGTGTTGCTTTCCCACACGACTTAACCCCGTACTATTTCCTGTTCCCTGTCTCTTCTGCCTGAAGATGAAGGTTCCCCTCAGGGGTTTAGCAGCCTAAATCCCTCATTGCTGCCTCAGCCATGGCTGTGGACCCATATTTTAGGTACAGGCACGAAGGAGTAAGAAAAAGCAAGAAAAATAGAGTTCTCACACTCTCCGAGTGTTGGGAAGCTTATCTCTCTTCCTCAAGCTTTTTGAGCCAGAACTGGAGGAACATTCTCCACACTCTCCTTGTTCACACCCAAAGCCCATTTCTGGATTCCAGGCTAAATTAAACCCAGGCTAGGAGATGCCAAAGAAAAGTTAAACATCACAGCAGTATTTGATTTCTTTTCCTTTTGCCACTTCGTACTTTTCAGTCTTCAAACAGCTTCTCTGCACCTCTGCTTCCATTTTTGTGTGTGTGTGTGTGTGTGTGTGTGTGAGAGAGAGAGAGAGTGAGAGAGAGAGAGAGAGAGGTACATTGGGAACTATTAAATAATTGGCTGATGATGAGTGAGAGTTTATAATAACTTCTAAAAGTAAGAAGTTTTTAATGAACTCCATTTTGAAAATTTTTTTCTTTTAAGAAGGGCAATTTAAGTTCTTCCTTGTAAAATTCCTCTTCTAAATAGTAAACTAATTGTTCTTTGTAATCCTGAAAGAAATAATATTCTTCATATTATTCTTTACTCCTTAAAGTTTTGTTGTGGCTTAACATGTGACTGATTTTTCAAATGATTTTCTCTTTTGTGTGTCTCTT
Source organism: Fukomys damarensis (assembly GCF_012274545.1). Taxonomy (NCBI): domain Eukaryota; kingdom Metazoa; phylum Chordata; class Mammalia; order Rodentia; family Bathyergidae; genus Fukomys; species Fukomys damarensis. The sequence continues at coordinate 5,183,494 of NW_022900945.1, forward strand.
CAACATGATGATGGTCTTAAAAGTACAAATTCTCATTTCTATGCCTTCGTGTTCTAAAGTTCAAAATAATCTGGAGAAACAAGCAAAGTGCTGAATTATTTAAAACCAACTAGTGCTACACAAAAATTCCATCTGTCATTGAATGTTTCATTTCTGAGTATATCGATCAAATAGTTCCAACCATTTTACTGTCATTTAAAAAATTAAAATATAATAACCTTTTGTCTGTTACTATACTTCTGTTTCCTTTGGAATTGGAAGATTCATTTTTATAACTTGAACAACAAATTTAAGATGAAATTGTACAAAATGAAATTCCTGTATTAGCTCAACATAGAAGTAAAGACCATTTTTAATTTTAAATGAAATTATTTATAACTAGAAAGCTACCATCCAGGATGTATGTTAACTATTAAGAAATAGAGAGGAAAATAAAGTGTCCCAATGTATCACCTGATCGGATGAACTAATGATCAAAACTCTTAATTCTGGTGTTGTGTCTTTATGAAACGTGGCTGTGGTATAATTACAAGAAGTTACAACAGGATTGTGTCGTAGTTGGTACCGCAAAGCTCATGAACCTATAATATCATTCCACGTTATACATCAGAGACTTCAGTCCCCCTGGGGTTCAGTCCTCAGAAGGAATTCTAACTAGGAAACATGGTGGGCATGTTGGGCGCTAAGGTGGAGTGCTGGACTCTGAGAATCAGGCCCCGGCAGAGTGACTGTAGCTTACCTGCCATCCTTGGTCATCACACGAGAGGGGAATTAGGTTGCATGCTTGCTTCCTAGAAGAAGCCTGTGTTCCCAACAGTCATATGTTTCCTAGAGGCCATGAATTAATTATTCTCTTTAAGATTCTTCAGAAGAACTATCAGGAGGGGACAAATTCCTTTAGCTATTTTTGCCTTTTGAGAGGTCATCACTATCTAAGCATTCATTCATCGCTTCAATAAATATTTCCTGACTGCAGTCTTAGGCAGTAAAACAGTTTCACTTTAAACTACAACCCAGCAAGAAATAAATTTTTTTTTGCTGCAATAGGATAGGTGTAAGATTTTTTGGGTGCATACGAGAGGTATCTAATGCCAAGGAGGTCTAGAGAATGCTCAAGGCCATGTACAAGAGGCAGGTGAAGAGATGATAGAAGATTCCTTTGACTTTTCACTGCTCAGAGAGGTCTCCTAAGACCTACGGCCTGCAAGTGGTTTGTTGTTTCACTTCAAGATTATTTTGTGTCTTGTAAGGAATGAGTTTCTGGCAAAATTTACACTTTTTTTTCTATACCATGCCATCGACAATTAATATACAAGTTTGAATCCATACAAATGAGTAAAACAGTGATTGATCATAAACAAATGTAATGTTATGTGTCAACAATAACTTATACCTGTATCCTCTCCTAAACCAGGTTATTACTGTGCTTCTCGCTGGTGCTGTCAGCAGCCTCCCTTCACTGTTATTTCACGGGGCAGCAGATCCAGTCATCTGTTTCCTTGTCTTGCAGCTCTGTTTCCAGATTTCCCTTAAATTTCTCATCACTGAGGGGCCATTCTGCCCTTTTGAAACATCAGTCCCATTCTTTGTTAGATTCTTTACTCATCATCAGTTTTCCAGACAGATCACCATGACTTTTTATAAAACTTACATTTTATCTGTCACATTAAACTGTACGTATGTATGGGCTACTATTGATGTTTTGATCCACATGTAGATTGTGTCGGATATTATGTTATGAATGTAATGTCTCTAGTAGCTTATTCCCAGATACTTTCTGCTCTGTTTCCTCTTCTTATCATTAGAAGTTCCATTTATGGGTTTATTCCTTCATGTTAGTTGTCTTTCCACAGCATGGTAATAGAAAAACAATCTTGTTTGTCTGAGCAATGTGGATAAATTGATCAAAGCAGTGGAGAAGAGGTTGTAAGTGTCCGAAGCTTTCAGGAAAGAAGGGAATGATTGAAAAGTGAAGAGGAAACCGAGTTGCATTTTTGTGTTCATGGGCAAGAGGGCCGTGGATCACGATCATTTACGTGGGGTTATTTGGCAAGTGACAGTGTACGGAGAACCCGATGCTCTCTAGAATCTGGACATTCGATTTCATGTTACAATTCAGATCCATGTCACTAAATGGAGTTCATAAAGAAGTAGACTTGCAGTGGCCAAGATTGGGCTTGAACAGGCCCAGTTTCTAGGGTGCAGCGGTGTCTGGTGTTAGACTACCCACTGGGCTGCAGTTCCTGTGAAAGAGTCAACTCACTTACTGTGCCTGGCAGGAACTGTTGTGGAATGAGTGAAGAAACCAGGCATAATGTGTAATACAGCACTCTTCACACAGTCACATCCTTGTCTGCCTCTGTAGGGAAATCTGTTGTCCTGTTACACGAAGGAACATAAAGGCCGTAGCTCTGAAGGTCTTTTGAATTTTTGTGGTCAGTGATAGATAAATACACTTTGACAGTGTATTTCATTTCTTATGGACATGATCCGTTTTACAGAACATAATCTATGGAGTTCTACTCTGCATCCAGGAACCGTCAAGGGTCACTACAAAGAGCTGGACTTAGGTTGCTTTTATTACCATGAAAATTTCTATTATTAGTATAAAGCATTGGGTAATAATACCTTATGATTAATCATCTAATACAAAAAATGACGCGATTAGCTCTTTCACTCAAAGCAATTTCTATTACACAATTACCTGGTTGCTTAGTTTCAAAACTTTGTTATCTCTTCATTCCATAATTAACATAGAAGATATTCTGTGTTTCTGCTTCCTAATCATCACATACCCAAGCAGGCACACTTTTACAACCCTATTTTGTGCCACCATATTTACTTTATAAGTGAGAAGCATTATGTTTTCAGTTTTATTGAGAGCATCTTATTATAACAGCTGAATAAAACAATATTGATATGACAAAGAATTAGAATCTGAGCACACATTGAAATTGATACATGTACATGCTTTTGTAAAATTTAATGACAACAGCACTAAAGATTAAAATAGGATTTTTACAGTAGGAAAACGAATATACCTAGAAAACTTAAGTGAAATAGATCAAATACACAACCTTAAATACTGTATAATTTCTCTCATTTGAGTTTTCTATAGTACAAATAGCAAAATAATTGATAAAAGGAAACAGGGAGATAGAACTTTTGCAAATGGGAAGGGGACCAAGAAATAGCGAGCGGGGAGAAGAAGGGAACATAAAATGATTTAAACTGCGTCAGGTTCGTGTATCAACTGCCCCCAAGGAATGTAATCAGTTCATGTTGGAAGCGTGAACTAAAATGATGATGATGACGATGATGATGGGGAAAGAGATCCACAGATGGAGGAGGGAGGTGGGTGGGGAAAGAAGAGGAACAAAAAGAATCAAGAGATGTAAAGTACATGTACCTACTTCCTAAGATGAACGTACGCATCATGCACTGCAGAAAAATAGAATTAAAAGATACAAGTTTTGCATTTATAAATTCAATATCCTAGAAAATTTATATTTAAAAATTGCTTAAAATTTTCATTACAAGGGTTTCTGGGATAGTTTTTAGAATTTCGATCATGTAAAATATAGTGAGAATAACCCAGAGATTTATAGCTTTACAGGACCTTTTTCCTCACTTAGTTTAATTCAAATCAAATAATGCTCCTGAAAAAAAATGATAAGATCTGGTGGCTGCAGAAAGTTTACATTTTAACTGGAAAAACTGGGGTAATTTCAATTCAGTGCCATGCAGGTGTTTTGATAAAGGTGTATACACCATGCGTGCAGGAGTGACTGCATTTTATCTGGAATGTGCCACTTGCCCTGGGAGTAGTTTCTTGCCTTGTGAAAAAGTACAGTCCCTGAGGGGCTCATGATACTCTAACAGGCTCATCCAGCTTGCAGCCCAGCTTCTCTTTGTCCTTTTGTGATCAACAAAGAGGAATTGTCTTGGGCCGCAGATAAAATATACAGTATAGCTAATGTATGTAAGTAATAAAACCCCCTTTAAAATATTTTTTTTTATTGCAACAATTAAACAGGAAACAAAAGAGCTGGTTAGCAGTTTGGGCGCAGCTGCCAGAAGCTGGGCTTGTAGTAAGGGTGACAGGTAAGCTCTGGGAAGGGCCTCCCTGCAGGGAGGATTCCCAACTCCGAGCGCATTGGCAGAGCCTTCATGCCACAGAAGTAACTGGACATTAGGTGAGAGCGAGTGCAGCTGAGGAACTGCAGAGCCACCCCGCCCCAGGGTGGTATAGTGACTCGGCAGCTCTGTACCATGCGTGCTGAGGACAGATCCTCACACAGGTGCTCCTGTGGAGGTGACAGGCTGTTTACCAGCCTCTCCTCTTCACCTCACCTCCCACCACGACAGACCCGGAAACACAAAGGGATGAGGGACAGTGAAGCGTGGGAGGAAAAACCCCGTGTTAAGAGAGCTATCTCCATGAACTGAAGCTTCCTTAACTGTGACATGTTTATGACAGTTTAGCTGTTCCTGATGCAGGGGAACATCCTAGATGGCAAGGAGAAATATTTTGGAGGAATTTATGTGAGAGGAGCTCACATCCAGCAGCACAGCAATAAGAGCCCCGTTGGGCTCTCGACTGCAGAGTTTACCTCCCTGCCTTGGAGATGGCATTCAGTGTGTGTCACAGTGCTGGCTGGGAATTCTAGGCCAGAGTGTGTTAAGTGTCCTACCACGGTGCAGCTGCAATCAGGTATTCGGAACGTTGCACAGAGGCTCTGGGCTTCTTAGGACTAGAGTGGAGATGTTTCTTCTTTGCACGATACCTTGCCTCTGGCAGGGATTCTCCTGACATTAGAAGGTTTTGATTCCCCATAAACAAACTCCAGCTTCCTGGAAGTAATGCCAGTGGATCTCTTATGAGTGCTGCTATTGTGGATCTTGAAAATCCAACTTGGAATATGTTGGGCAGATGTTACTGGTTGTGGGAGTTGGTGTGATGGAATATTGTAGATGTATAATAATCAGTATGAGAGAGTTTAGTAAATTACAGGGGAGACATATTAGGTGTCATTTGGTTTGGTGTTAACGGGAAGGTATTGATGGTGTTTTCTACTCTGGTGCCTTTAGTTTGAATTGAAATGATTATAGTTATAAATAAACACACGAGGACATAACACATGGAAGGACAGAAGAATTCTAGTGTCAAGGAGATTGCTGGTGAAGCGAGTTAGAGAAGATTTCCCAGCTGGAAGTGGTGCGTCAGTGTTTGCTCCGGATCCTTTGTCCCCATGGAACTGGCTGTGATGTTCTGGTCCTGGGCTCTGATTTCTGAGACCGGAAGTGCTAGGGGGTGATTGGGTTGCCAGAAGTTAGCTCTAGATTTCTTGGTCAAAAGCAAGGAGAGACCTTCGCCCCTGGCTACTTGCTCCAAAAGAGTCTTCTTTTACAAACCACTACTTCTGAGCTAATTAAAAATGGCAGGTGCGCCCAGCAGAAGTACTTTCACCTGTCATCCCGGTCGGCAGCTTTAAGTGTCCTTCTAGATTGCTCTGTTTGTTGGATTTCAACTCAGAAATCCCCTCTTCAGTCTCTTCTTTATGGCCTTTCCTTGAACAGTTTCCTTTTCTTGAGCTTCTACTTAGGCTTGACTTTAACCTTGCCCAGATGTTTTAATTGCTAGATGATGAGGCTTGGGAGAATAAAAGCGAAAGAAACAGTTTCAGCTTTCAGGAAGTCCACAGTTTAGGATGGAAAAACACTCAAAATGACAGTATCACACCACAATAAATTTGTTAGACTGTTGCTGCTACCATGCCTTTTTAGACATGGTGATCAAATATACACACTGAATATTTAAGAAATTTACTGCAGGTAAAGCACACATTGCCACCAATCCCAGACCTGTTATCTAAACCAAAGTAGTTCTGACTACAGTGAACTAATTGAATTATTTAAATTTCTTTCTGAATATTTCCAACCGTATCAAAGTATTTGTTATCATCTAGAGACAGAGAAGCCCAAAAGGTGGATGGAAAGTTAGGACAGATCTGTTCAGACATTTTGTGAAACAAGGATAGTAGCATGATTACAGAAATAGAAAAGGTATTTTTGCCAGCAGTGTTGATGGTCCAGTGTAGGCCGGAGATCTGACTGTATAGCAGCATCTGCCTTTGATTCGTTTATTTTCACAGGTCACAAAGCGCCTCTCCCTCAGCTGCTCCACTCTCTTTTCCTTGACGGTGGCTGTGTGGAGTGTATGGTGATGAACTCCACTGCGGGAATAGCTGTGCTGGGTGGATATGGAAGCCGCGGTGGTTGCATCTTATCTGGAGGCCAGAGGCTCAGTGTGGAGGGCTTGGTCCCAGCGTGGCCCTGGGCGTTGGTGGGAACCCAGATGAGGCTGTGTGGCCGGTGCTCAGGTCCCAGGTGCAGCCTGGAAGGGCGTGGTGGGACGCGGCTCTCTTCCGCTCCTCTTCTCTTTCCAGCTGTAGAGTGAATGGCTCTTGTCCTGCCTTTATGGGTCACCATGGGGCCAAAACAAGGCCAGTGTTTTGTGGACTCAAACCACCGAACCTGTGAGCCCCAAACCCTTTTTCTTTATAGATTGATTAGCTCAGGTGTTTGTTGTACAGAGTAAAAGATCAATAACGTGCAGCCCAGAAAACAACATTCTGTGTGCCTCACGTTCTTTTACCGTGGTTCATCTTATGGTTTTGGGGCCTTCTGTAATTCTGGTTCAGTGCAGGAGAGTGAAGTAAGCCCGTTGAGATCCATTTTGTAGCTAAGCACCCAAAGCGATTGCGATTGCTGTCCCCCTTATTTTACATAGCCACACTTTGTTTATCTGACATTGCTCACAAATGAGGTGTGCAGCAGAAATTAATTTTCCAGGTAGCTAAAGCTTACCTACTATCATACCAAAGTGACTCTATTTTAATGAGTTTGTTGGGGATCTTTAAAAATACAGGATACATTTCCAGTCCTCCTTTCATAAAATATATTATGTAAAATTTATTCTGTTTTTTTGATGGTCTTGAGTCATCTTTATGAATATCAGTGTTTATGTTGCATAACACAGCAAAGCCCCGAGGAGCTATTCAGGTGTAATTGTTTTCCTTTAGACCCAGACCACCTCATGGTTGGAATAATTATTTTGAAAAATCCAAGCCAAAGGAAAAAAAAAACCCGCACTGTGTACCGTGGGTCCACCTATATGTGGATGAAAATCTTCGCTCTGTCATTATGAGCTATTAGTTAGGTAAGTTTTAACCACATATAAGTGTTTGTTTTCCCATTAGGCAGACAAGGTGATAATAGCAATTGCTGAGTATGTTTTGGGTGCCAAGCACTGTCACGCTGAAGCTTGACTCGAGAATGAGAATCAGGACCCCCGTATTCCTGCCTGCTCACTGCCCGGTGAGACTTAGCACCCACATTCGGTCTTGTGACGCAGGAGCGTGAGCGGCAGTGTGGCCTGTGGTGGCTTCCTCCACAGTACAGTGCTGTCGTTTTGCTGTGTTGTGCAGTGCAGTCCCATAGCTTTATGTTTTGTTATACGTCATAGGACTGCATGTGAGGGTTATACAAATAAAAGCAAAGCCATCAACTTGGAGTCCCTTTGACCATTTCTGTGTTTTGAGCATTGTAATGCACATACCGTATGCAGTTCCTCGTTTAGCGGCCAGTTCGTCTAGTGACTTAGCCAGAGGAAGTACCTCAGTCGTTAAACAAGGTTGAAAAGGCAGATCATTTCCTACCTTTGTGATTTTAGGCAGATTAGTGAACCTCTCCATGACTTAGTTTCTTCATTAGTAAAAGTGTGAACATTAACATATGTTCCTTGTGTAGTTATCGTGAGAGCTAACATTCAAAGCACTGAGATGAGTGCCTAGGTCTTAGTAAGCACTGAGTACAGGAGGATGAGGATGATGATGACGATATTGACGACTCAACCCTTTTGCACTCCCGGTGATCCTTTAATGTTATGATTATTTAAAGCGAAGAAACTAAGACTTAGACACCTTAGGTGACTTGTCAAGTTCGCACCGTGAGTGAGGAAGGGTTGATCTCAGACTGGACGATGCGACCACTGAACAGTGACTGCTCGCACCCTCCACACCATCTGGGTTATGCAGGGCACAGCCTGGGAGCCTTGTGAAGCAGCCCTGCCCGGATCACAGGTCGCCTCCCGACCTCACACAACAGTTTAGTTAGGGGAAAGTGAAACACCACATATGGAGAGAGACCTGCTGTGGTTTAGATATGGGTTGAATGTGTCCCCAAGAGTTCCTGTATTGGGAGCTTGGTCCCCCGTGTAGCAATGTGAAGCAGTGGAACTTTAGGAGGTGGGAGGTCACAGGCCATCGGTCATTGTGAGTCAATGGGTGCTGCCCACAGAAGGGATTCAGTAGCTCTTACGGGATGCTGGTTAGTTCTCACGAGCCTGAGCTGTTGTAAAAAGAGCAAGACCAGCCCTTGCTGTCACTCTGGCTGCCTGTCTTATGGCGTGACCCCCCACTCCCTCCATGCCACCATCCATGCACCATGGTTGGAGGCCTTCACCAGAGAGGGTGGCATGTCGACTCTCAGCCTCAAGAACTAAGAGCTGAACAGACCTCTCTTCTTTATAAAGTACCAAATATGTTCAGATTTCACATTCAGTTCAAAAACATTTTTTTTTTTCTGGGATTCCTTGACTAAATCCCACCCAGTTAACTCGACTTCAATTGCTGTTAGCTTTGCCCAGGACTTGGACCACCTTCTGGAGAGACAAAGCATTTGCTTTGTCTAATGAAATTGCAAATGGTCTCATTAATATTCCTGGCAATTTCAGTTATTAGAACAGTCTCATTTCCATATTTACCACCCAATATTGTACATTCTGAGACTTGGATCTCAAATTCCATTTCAAGTTCTGTCTTCTTTTCAAGCATAACTGTCTGGATCATGTCTGGATCTTCAGCACTTTGAAGACGAGGTCTCCCTCACCCCACTTCGTCCTCTGGCTAGTTGGGTTCAGATGGACAGGAAGGAAGAGGCAGGTGAATCTTACTGACAGTTGGAAGTGGTTGTGAAGACAGAGACCTGTTGACTGATGAGCAGCCTCTTGTGCATACGGGTCACTTATTTCTTCCTGGGCTGCAGAGGACCTGGGCAGATTTCCTGCTGATTCTCTGGTCTGGAAGACCCAGCTCTGCTTTGGTATTTTCTATTTTCTGAACACTTACTTACCTCCTGCCTTGTCCCACAGTGTTTGGCTTCTGGGTTCCTCTTGGGAGAAGTTCCTGTAAGACCGACCAAGCCTAGCTACCTTTTATGCATAAGGGTTTTTAAAATTGAGGCTATGTTTACATAAAGTAGTTAGTACATAGTAGGCAAATAAATGATAACCACATTCACTTTTGTGAGAGGGACTAAAACCCATGGTAATGGAGGCAAGGCAGCAGCATGCAAAAAATTCAATTGCAAATGTACCCAGAATACATGTACACTATTTTTGTAGCTATGAAAAATATATTAAAACTAAAATGATGACAGATAAAGATGAGGTTTAAATTTATTTTAAACTGAATTTTTCAACTTTTTGTGTTACTACTATAAGAAAAATAAGTATCTGTCCTCTCTATATGAAAAGACTGTTTCACTCTGAGAATTTATCCTCTGACGTGACAGAAACTGCTAAATCTTGTGCATTAATAAGCCCATGAATGGTAGAGAGAGAGAGAGAGAGAGAGAGAGAGAGAGAAAATAGGAGCACCCCTGTTCCTAATGAGAACCTAGCTACCGGTTGAGGCTTGCACTTGCCACAGCCTGAAGTGTAAGTGCAGCTCCACAGTTGTCTGTTCTTTCAGCCTCATTGTCCTTCCCTTTTCCCAGCCCATGGTATCCTGGGGGCAAATCAGTGAATCTGCTGATTACACAAGCAAGCAGCTGGGACACAAAGTGCTTTCCTCCCTTCCTTGCAGAAATTCTGCTGTTATGCAGATGATTTCCGAGTAGAGTTCGGAAGGAGAAGCATTCCTGGAGACTTCTGTGGCAGAAGGGAGGGGACAGTCTTCCTCTGGAGCCTGCTCTTCTGAGAAGTCCGTTCACTCCCTTGCCTTGCGTCCTCCATGTGTTCTGCCTGGAAGAGATGGGGGCACCAGGCATGGTAGAGAAGATTCTCCGACTTGAGCCTGTCATTAGGTCCCCAAGATGTATTCGACTCTGCTGGATATCTGCTTAGAATGCAAATATTTTGCATGTTTGTTGTATTTGTGCCTCTGCAGTAATTTCCAAAAATGGGACAAAATCCCATATGGCTGTTCTGTTAAACTCTACTAAATTGTAAATACCAGAGATGTTGGGCCATTATCCTGCTGTTCTCATCTTATATCTCCAATATCTAACACAGTATTTGAAAAACAGTAGTTATTCAGTGGCTATTTATTGAATGAAAAGCCAAATGTAATACAAAGAAAAGCTGATCCTGAATTCTGTGATCACAATAGACGAGAGAATATCATCCTGGAAATATGCACCCAGAGAAATTGCTTCCATCATCATCATGCTTTATAATACCTGAAGTTCTTAAATTGGTCCCTTTGATACCATTGTGTTTATTGTGTGGATTTCTATACTCTTATGCTTTGGCTTAACTTTCTACTTATTAGTTAAATAATTACCTTATGAGGACTGTGGGAATACATTTAAAATATTACTGTTGTTTTACAGAGTTCTGCTGTAATGTAATGACTATGAAATGATCTCAGATCTATTCCAAATTATTAAAAGGCACAGTCTAATGCATATTTTACTGTTGCTCATTCTTTTCCAAATCACATCAAAGTAATCCCTTTTGGATTTGAGTGATTTTTTAAACTTTTGCACTTATTCTAACATATCAGATTCTTTTTCTGTGCTTTAAAAATTTTCTTTCTGATAACTTTATTTAAAACAAAATATTCAGGATAAAATTTAAATCCAAATTCAGATAAATCATATAAGTATGAACAAAATTTGATGAAAATTACTGAATGCTGTGTTTTATAAATCCTCGGAAAATTCTAGACCTTTATCCAGTTCCCAGGTGGAGTTACCATAGAAATCAGCCAGGAGCTCTCTTTAGTTATATTAGCAGAATTTCTTGGTAGGAGCATATCCCTACATATCCTTAGCAAGAGCACAAACAGAAGTAGTCAAAGGGTTCTCTTGCAGTATGTTTAAAAAAAAAATATATATATATGTATATATTTTTTTTTTCCTAGGCATTTACAGAGATTTTTAAGGAAATGACTTACATATTCAGCCCATTTCTTGGCTATTTCAGGTGCTTATAGGAAGTCTTAGAAGGCAAATTACCAAGGAAACCTTTTCCTCATTGGTGAAAGATAATTGTCCATGCCTAGCAGGGCTGTAATCTTGATATACTTCAATTTCATCTGTTTTAGCAGCAGATGAGAAAACGTTGTAGGAACCAGAAGTTGAGTGTGTAGAAGGGCAAAAGCAATTTTACTACCTCTAGTTGATTGTCAATAGCAACAGCATTGCTAATCGTAGTGCTAATACTATTAAGAAAAATACTTGTAAACATTTATAAGTCACTCTGTCTTATTGTTTGGGCCTCTATAACAAAAGAACCACAGACTAGGTGGCCTACACAATCAGCATTTATTTCTCACAGCTCTGGAGGCCAGTATGTTCAAGATCTTAAGCACTGGCAGGCTTCATGCTCGGTAAGGGCCCATTTCCTGGTTAAGAAGACTGTCTTTGCATTTTATCCACGGTGGCATTATCTAATAAAGTCCAAAGACCCCATATCCTAATACCATTACACTGCTAATTAGGCTTCAAAATATGAATTTGGAAGGATGCAAACATTTAGTCCATAACATACTCCTCTATAGTTTAAAAAACTGTACTTGCTTAAGTTGTGTCTTTTGTGAGACGTTATTGTCATCAGTCTTGTTACAGAGTGAGTAAATTGAAGGGTGGGTGCACAGGGAGTTAAACAAGAGCCTGGAAGTTGTACTCAGCCTCCTTGATTCTAGAGCAAATGACCCTCACGCCGCCTGCTTTTGTCAAAGAAGCTAACTCCCGGTGCAGCCAAGGGCAGCCGGCATGGGTAGGTTTAGCATAGATTACAGGGTTCCTATTCTCAGGATCCCTCACTCATAGAAGCTTGTTCCATTGTCTTTGGAGAGGTCCTAACACATTTGATGTATTTAGGTAGAATTTTATAGTATTTTTTTAAAGTGAGATTTTTCTTTCAGACCTTAAATCAGCGTTTCAGCACCTTTCCATGTCTGTCTGATTTCCTCTTGTACTGGGTTGGTATTCAATACATGTGGACACTTTTGGGATCCGATATAGAGGCTGCTGATTTGGGAGATGGTTATTTAGTGAGGGTCATGTGCCTTGTAGTCACTCTCCGGTGCAGCTCAGTCACTACGTCTAGCTGTTAGATGGGGGTAGGTTTTTCTGGAATGTGCTGGCCCAGTGACTGTTGAGACAAAATAGTATGACATAAGCAGTTGTTTCATAACGCAGTTTCACCCTATAGCCTTAGCTCCTAAAGTATGTGGGTAGAAGAAGAGCAGAAAGTTAGAAATAGAGTCTGAAGCTAACTTACTGAAAATGTGCTCTAATACCAGATAAATAAGGTGTAAGTAGAGAAATGGGGTCTCATGAACACCTAATCAAGACGGCTCTTTTCTGTTCTTTGAGACAGGGTCTCACTATGTAGTCGACACTGACTTGGAACTCACTACGTAGCCCAAGCTGGTCTCGAACTCACAGTGATCCTCCTGCCTCAGCCTCCTGAGTGCTGGGATTGCAGGCATGCACCACCACACCCGGCAAAATGGCTCTTTTCTTGATAAGAGGCTTTCATAAATATGACAATATCCTAAATTTTTGCATGTTTTTACCAGTGAAAAATTGTTAAGTGAAGGGTAAATTAATAGTTAATGCAAATGTGTTATTTTTTTCTGATTCTGAGTTTTTGAAATTGTAACTTAAATTCATAATTTATTATATTTTCTCAAGTAAATAGTCCTTTTTCTGGTTTTGTATTTATAACATATAATTTTAAATGGGGCTCATTCTGTCGCATATTATGTAACTTAAGGCTGCACGATGCCTGTCGTCTGCATGTGGAGTGTGTATGCCTAGCAAATATTTGTTCAGTGAACCCGATTCTTCTGGAATTAGATTAGATGTGGCAGTGACCTGCAGGTAACCTGACGTTCTGCAGCCAAGAGGCTTCTGACCATGGGGGACCATGGGTGGATTTTCTCCTCCAGATTGGGAGATAAACTCTACTTTATGAACACTATCTTGACTTACTGTATTTCTGCCCAGGTGCTGGCCCAAAGCTGCATTCTTTGTCCCTTTTCTTCTAGCAGCTTAACTTCTTGTCTTTCCAGATCAAACGGAACCTTAGGTTTTGAAAACCTAGGCTCATTGAGATGATACGAAATGGTTGCATCAGGCTGGGAAGGACCCCAGTGGAGGTGATCTACTCTGGGAGAGAAAGTTTGGATGTCAAGATGTTGGAATTGTTGAGAGTCACACGAACCAGCATATCGTTCTCCCCAAATCCAAAGGTCTTGAAAATGATGAGTTTTCTGTGAGGCTGGATGGATGGTAGCCCTAAAGTCAGGCGGAGATACTCGGTGGTAGTTCCTGGAGTCCCAGGTTATGGGTGAGGGATAAAATAGGTCCAAAAGGGGCACTAGGGTGCCTGAGTGGCAAATATTACAGGAATTATTTGAAGTGGCACAGTGATCCTTTTCCCCAATTTATGGAACTGTGTCATCACCCCACTGGCCTCTTGGAGCCCAGACTTCTTTTGTATGTGACCTTAGGACAATGATTTTCAGAGTGTGGTCCTCTCTTCATATCAGAATCATAACTAAACTTTTGAGACACTAATGATCAGCGTCATCCCAGGGCCACGAATCCAAAACTCTAGGGAAGAGAGCTGTATGCAAATTGACACGTCCTATGTGTGGGTCCACAGTGTCTCAGGAGGAGGAAGGAAGGGCTGGCAGACCTTGTGGGGTGAGGGTGAGGGGCAGAATCAGAGAAGCTGGGAGAAAATGGGGCCGTGGTGTGGACCCTTTCTAGGTGAAGGACGCCTCGTCTGTTATGGCACAGCTCTGAATCTGACTTGTTTTTCTGCTTCTCAAGCAGTTGGCAGGGGTTGATAAATGAACCTGAAACCCAATTCTAGAAGGAAGATTTGATTGACTTCATGTGTACTGAGTATGGCTGAGCTGCAGGATCGTAGAGCTGGAGAGGCCAGACATGGGCTGTGGAGCGGTCAGTCACTTCTCACGTAACAAGAGGGCAGCAGGGCCCTATGACATAGACTTCTTTATTAGGTTCTGGGGATGGAACCCTGGGCCTTGAGCTACCTCTGCCGCTGAGCTGCATCCCCATTCCAACGCCTGTGAAACTGAGGACCACTAGTACTGAGGGCTATACATTCATAGTTTTTATCAAATCTTTTCTACTTTGACTCATGCAGTATTTTATGAAGGTCATTTCCGTACACCTCCATATATGAAAATAAATTGAGTTTAGTAAGAAAGTGAAATTTCTGCTGGAAGTTTGACTTTCATTCTGGGGTTTTAGTACCTGTAGATATAAATTGTGTTTCCCCCAAAGCTCTAAAAAGAACTGCTCAGTAAGTAAGTACTAATTCACAGTTCAGGCACTATAAGTAAGCATCTTGAACTTTCACTACTGTAATATCCAAGTAATGTATGGTGCTGTGAGCCTTCCTGGTTGCGAAGCTGGAAACCCTCTAGTAATTTAAGCAATATTGCAAATGATCTTAATTTTAAGTCAGATTCTAAGTAACTAAGAATTATTTTTACTAGTATCTAATGATAATCACAGATTTGTTCTACCTTTAATTTTCCTTTGATTTCTTTATTGTTCATAAGCATGGTTATTTCAAAGTTTTTACAAGGCTGTACAGTAAGAGGAAGCCTCTTAAAAACTTTAACAATCTAGAAGTGGGAAGTGGAAAAACTTTATTTTTAAGGAGCCAGATAATAAATGTTCCAGCCTTTGTGAGCCCAATATAGTCTTTGTCATATATTCCTCTTGCCTGTTTTTCTTCCTCTCATTTTCCTTCTTTATCCTTTTTCTTCTTTGTAACCCATTCTTAGTTCAGGATCCAGACAAAATCAGGCTGTCCGCTGAATTTGGCCTCTGATCTGTAGTTTTCTAACTCATGATCATAGTCCAGAAGAGAGCTTGAAAGCAATTGAAATTTTCTCTCTCTAAATGGTTTTGTGAACTTTCAGTCATCGTTTTGTAATTAAATGCTGTGGTCAGGTTGTGGTGAAAGAAGGTAAGACACAGAGAGGTAGGAGGAGCTGAGGGTGCACCTCAGCGGTGGAGCACTTGCTTAGCATGTAGGAGGCTCTGGTTCATTCCCAACTGAGGGGAAGAAAGGGAGAGCAAATTTATAAATGCTAACAGGAAGGTATTTGTAAGCATTTGTTGTGTTAAATACTAAGTGTGCATGGTTTTCGTTTTCTCCATACTACAGTAGAAGGTTTTATTTTTATTTATTTATTTATTTGATTTTTGTTTTTTGAGACAGGGTCTCACTATGTAGTTGAGACTGACCTGGAACTCACAGTGTAGCCCAGGCTGGTCTCTAACTCACAGCGATCCTCCTGCCTCAGCCTCCTGGGTGTGCCACAACGCCTGGCTACACTAGAAGGTTTTAGAATAACTATTTCGTAGATCATAAAATAGACATAAAGGAGTAACAATACCAAGTTGTTGAAAAATACTTGTAAGGATTGAGGTTCAGTCTCAGTATATATGGCACATAGTGTCCGTCTTTTGATACACAAACTGTTGTGACCTTCTGTGGGTAGAACAAGGAATACTGTATGCCTCACCAAAGATTTGTAAATATTTTTAAAACTGCATTCTAAAAGTTTCTTATGACATGGCTGAGGTGTTACACGGATTGGACCAGTATCTATTAAATGCAAGTAAAATTGCTTAGCAATAATACATTTAGCAGTAACATATTTTCCCTTTAATAACATATCATCCCTTTGAAATATATATGATTTGAAATGATCCAAAGTTCTTATCCCAATAAATTGAAGTAATACATTGCAGTGTACCATACTCTCTTCCTCTATATCAATACACTTACAATGTATTCATAAAATACTCAGGATAAATGTAGGGTTTGTTTCTTCCTTTATGTCCCAAGATACCAGGTCTTAAGCAATGGCCTGAAATGAGCTTGCTGAATGAATGGTACCGGTACAGAAAGGAGTGCTTTGGGATCCGCTGTGACCTAAGCTAATGGATATCATACTGGACTGGCTCTTGTCTGTGCTCTCTGTTTCAGAGATAGCATTTTTTCTTTTTCTCATGAATGTACAGCTGGACTTACTTTTCTCAAATTAACTTATCATCAAAGATATTATTCCATAAATGTGCATCAGATGTTCCTTAAATCAAGCCTGATTAGAGACACTCCCAACAGCTTTATTCAATTGCTTCACTCTAACCATTATGCCATTAAAACGTTTAATTTAGTCATCTCCGAAAGTTTTATTTAAATTCTTTAACATTAAGGGCATTAACTAACTCATCACTCAACCTAAGAAAAGAAGTCATAATACAGTGGTAATATGACTTTTCTCCCGTGAATCCAACAGAATAATAAAATACTGTATCAACTTACTATGTACTTATGAGATTCAGAAACTGCCAGATCGTACCTAGACTTCATGGATGGAGGAAACCATAGTAGTGTAATGAATTGGATAAAGTATAAAAATAATACAATGTATTTAATGGCTTTATGGTTTTGCATAGAGCAAGGGTATAGTATCTTCTATTTAAAATTTTATGAACTCACCTTGGTATGCTTGAGCATTATGTAAAATATATGAAATTCCGCAAGATGCTCATATCTTATGGGAAAGATGTATAAATATAACTTGCTGTCCAGTACTGTGGCCACTGGCTAAGTGTGGCTCTTTAATTTTTTTTTTTTATTGAGTTTATTGGTACATTTAGGGATACAGTACAGTTACATTCATTGTTGGGATCATGTACCTTTACATGGCAAGTCTTAATTCTCATTTTTTCCCCTTACCTCTGCCCTCCCTTCACCCCCTCCTCCCCTCCCCATCTACAAACACTTTATTTTCATCTTTTCATTCTCTCACATTTTTTTCTTTTCCCTTTTTGTTCTTCCCCTACGTATCACACCTTCCCTACACCTTTAGCTCCTTTCCTCCCATTTCTAAATGTCAGTAATCTTATTAGAATCTTATGCATTGTTGCAGAATATTCACACCAGGGAAACTATTTGGTATTTACACATGTGGGACTTATTTATTTCACTTAGGAGTATATCTTCAATATGTATCCATTTTCCTATGAATGAATCTATTCTCTCGCTCTTTATGGCTGAGTAATATTCCATTTTATAGAAAAACCACAACTTCTTTATCCAGTTTCCAACGGATGGGCAAATAGGTTGTTTCCAAGATTTAGCTATTACAAACTGTGCCGCTATAAACATGGGTGCACATACTTCTCTGTGATATGATTCTTTTAGTTCTCTTGGAAAGATACCCAACAGAGGGATGGCTGGGTCAAATGGAACCTCCAGTCCAAGCTCTTTGAGGTATCTCCATATTGATTTCCATAGTGGTTGCACTAGTCTGCACTCCCACCAACAATGGAGGAGGGTTCCTTTCTCCCCACAACCCCGCCAACATTTGTTATTGTGTGATTTCTTGATAGCAGCCATTCTTTGTGGGGTGAGGTGGAATCTCAGTGTTGTTTTCATCTGCATCTCTCGAATGACCAGTGATGTGGAACATTTTTTCATATATTTTCTTGCTGCTTTCACTTCTTTGTATGAGAAATGTCTGTTCATTTCGGATGCCCATTTTTGGATCGGGTCTTTATATTTGGGGGGACTGATTGTTTTGAGTTCTTTATATATCCTTGATAATAGTCCTTTGTCTGAGGTACAGCTGGTAAAAATTTTTTCCCACATTGTAGATTGTCTCTTAGTTCTGCTAATGGTTTCTTTTGAAGTACAGAAGCTTTTTAGTAAGATGAGATCCCAGTTGTTGATTCTTTCTGCTAGTTCCCGTGCTACTGAGGATTTGTTCATAAAGTCTTTTCCTATACCAATGTCTTCCAGAGTTCTGCCTAACTTACTTTCCAGCAAGTTTAATGTTTCTGTTTTAATATTTAGATCTTTAATCCATTTGGATTTTAATTTAGTGCATGGCGAAAGATAAGGGTCTAATTTTAATCTGTGACAGGTTGATATCCAGTTTTTCCAACACCATTTATTAAAGAGGCTATCTTTCCTCCACTGAGGATGGTGAGCTCCTTTGTCGAAGATGAGGTAGCTGAGTACATCTGCATTTGTTTTTGTGTCTTCCAGTCTGTTCCATTGATCCTCAGGCCTATTTCTTTGCCAGTACCATGCTGATTTTATCACAGTGGCTTTGTAGTATAGTTTCAAATTGGGAATTGTTACACCTGGTGCCATGTGACTGTTGCCTATAATGGCTTTTGCTATTCTAGGTCTCTTGTGGTTCCAAATGAATTTTTGGATTCTTTTTTCTAGTTCTGTGAAATATAGTGTTGGAATTTCAATTGGCATTGCATTGAATGTATATAGCAGTTTCGGTAGTATGGCCATTTTCACTATGTTGATTCTTCCTACCCAGGAGCAGGGGATATCTTTCCATTTTTTTATATCCTCTTCGATTTCTTTTTTCAGAGTGCTGTAGTTTTCAGTGTAGAGATCTTTTGTTTCTTTTGTTAGATTGATTCCTAGATACTTCATTTTTTTGGATGCTATTGTAAAAGGAATTTTTTCCCTTATTTCTCTTTCTGTCTGTCTGTTATTTGTGTATAGAAAGGCTATTGATTTTTGGGTATTCACCTTGTATCCAGATACTTTACTGAATCTGTCAATTAAGTCTAGAAGTTTTTTGGTGGAGTTTTTTGGATCTTCAATGTAGAGTATCATATCATCAGCAAATAATGATAGTTTAACTTCTTCCTTTCCTATCTTTATTGCTTTAATTTCTTTCTCTTGTCTAATTGCTGTGGCTAATGTTTCCAGAACTATATTGAAGAGAAGTGGCGATAGTGGGCATCCTTGTCTTGTTCCTGATTTTAACATGAAGGTTTTCAGTTTTTGGCCATTCAATATGATGTTGGCTGATGGTTTTTCATAAATAGCCTTTATTAAATTGAGGTATAGACCATCTATTCCAATTTTTTGCAGGGTTTTTATCATGAATGGGTGTTGAATTTTATCAAATGCTTTTTCTGCATCTATTGAGAGGATCATATGGTTTTTGTCCTTGACTTTGTTAATATAATGTATTACATTCACTGACTTTCGTATGTTGAACCACCCTTGCATCTCTGGAATAAATCCGACTTGGTCATGATGGATGATCTTCTTAATAATCCTCTGTATTCTGTTTGCTAGTATCTTATTAAGGATTTTTGCATCTATATTCATTAAGGAGATTGGTCTGTAGTTCTCCTTTTTGGTTGTATCTTTCTCTGGTTTGGGAATCAGAGTGATACTTGCTTCCAGGAATGAATTTGGAAGTATAGCTTCTCTTTCAATTTCATTGAAAAGTTTGAAGAGTAATGGTAGTAGTTCTTCTCTAAATGTCTTGTAAAATTCAGCAGTGAATCCATCAGGGCCTGGGCTTTTCTTTGTTGGTAAGTTTTTAATTACATTTTCAATTTCACTGATTGTGATTGGGGTGTTTAAAATGTTTTTATCTTCTTCGTTCAACTTTGGTAATTCATAAGTATCTAGAAATCTGTCCATTTCTTCTGTGTTTTCCATTTTATTAGAGTACAGGTTCTCAAAGTAGGTGTTCATGATCCTCTGGATTTCTTTCGGATCTGTTGTGACTTCGCCTTTTTCATTCCTAATTGCATGGATCTGAGCCTTTTCTTTCCTTTTTTTGATAAGATTAGCTAAGGGTTTGTCAATTTTATTTATTCTTTCAAAAAACCAGCTCTTTGTTTCATTTATTTTTTGTATCGTTTTCTTAATTTCAATTGCATTGATTTCTGCTCGGATCTTTATAATTTCCTCTCTTGTTCGAGCTTTGGGTTTTTCTTGCTCTTGTTTTTCTAGGAGTCTAAGTTTCATCGTTAAGTTGTTTATTTGAGCCCGCTCTGTTTTCCTAGTGTGGGCATTCAATGTTATGAATTTTCCACGTAGAACTGCTTTCATTGTGTCCCAAAGATTCCTGTATGTTGTATTGGCATTCTCATTTATTTGTAAAAACTGTCTAATTTCTTCTTTAATTTCCTCTGTAATCCATTGATTGTTTAGGAGAGTGTTGTTCAGTTTCCATGTGCTTGTGAAGTTTCTATAGTTTCTTGTGCTATTGATGTCTAGTTTGATTGCACTATGATCTGATAATAAACAGGGGATGACTTCAATTTTTTTGCATTTATTTAGACCTGTTTTGTGAGCCAGTATGTGGTCTATTTTGGAGAATGATCCATGTGCAGCCGAAAAGAATGTATATTCTGGTTTTTGGGGGTGGAATACTCTATAAACATCTATTAAGTCCATGTGTTCCAAAGCTTGGTTCAGTTCTATTATTTCATTGTTGATTTTCTGCCTAGTAGATCTGTCAATTTGTGATAGTGGGGTATTTAAATCCCCCACTACAATTGTATTAGTGCTTATTTGGTTTTTCATGTTACTTAATATTTGTTTTATATAGTTGGGGGCATTTATATTTGGTGCATATATGTTTATGATTGTCAGCTCTTCCTCTTGAATTGTTCCCTTTACAAGGATGTAGTGTCCTTCTTTGTCTCTCTTAATGAGTTTTGGTTTGAAATTTACTTTATCTGAGAATAAGATTGCTACCCCTGCTTTTTTCTGGACTCCTGACGCATGGAGAATTGTTTTCCATCCTTTCACTTTCAGTCTATGGACTTCCTTTTGCACTAGGTGTGTTTCTTGTATACAACATATTGTTGGATTTTGCTTCTTAATCCATTCTGCCAATCTGTTTCTCTTGATTGGTGAATTGAGGCCATTAACATTGATGGTTACAACTGATATATTTTGACTTATTCTTGTCATGTTTTTGTCCATTTGTTGACTCTTTTTACTTTTTCTCCCATCTCCTTTTAGTTTCTTGCCTTGCCTATTTGATTTGGTCTGTTGGGCCTCATGTTATTGTGAATTTCGTTGTCCTTTTCTAGGATATTGTTTAGAATTCCTTGCAGTGCTGGTTTGGTGTTCATGAAATTTCTCAGGTGCTCTTTGTCGTGGAAGTATTTTATTTCCCCATCTATTTTGAAAGAGAGTTTTGCAGGATACAAAAGTCTAGGTTGGAGATTCTTTTCTTTTAGGACTTGGAATACCTCACTCCAGGCTCTCCTTGACCTAAGGGTTTGTGTTGAAAAGTCTGCTGTGATTCTAATGGGCTTCCCTTTGCATGTGATTTGTTTCTTTTCTCTTACTGCTTGTAGTATTTTGTTTTTCTGTTGGATTTCTGGAATCTTGATTATTATATGTCTAGGTGTAGATTTTTTTTGATCGTGGCTAGTTGGGGTTCTATATGCCTCGCTTATCTGTATGTCTAATTCTTCCCTTCTGTTTGGGAAGTTTTCTGTCATTAATTCTGTGAAGAGCTTTTTTATATCATTTGTGTTTTCTCCTGTTTTTTCATGAATTCCTATCAGTCTTATGTTATTTTTCTTTGTATCGTCTAGGAGTTGTTGGATTGATTTCTCATGATCCCTTACTGTTTTTAATAGACCTCTTTTTTCAAGGTCACTGACTGCTATCCTATCTTCTATATCTGAAATTCTATCTTCGCAATCTTTTAGTCTGTTTCGTACACTTTCAATAGAGTTTTTAATCTCCTGGATATCTGTTTTTAAATTTAAATTATTTAAAATAAAACGTAATTGAAAATTCAGTTCTTCAGTCATCCTGGCTGCATTTCAAGTGCTCAGTAGGCACAAATGGGTAGTGGCTATTATATTATGTGTTACAGAGTTAGAACGTTTCTATCTTTGCCCAAAGTTCTACTTGACTGTTTTGTTGTATAAGTCTAGCATTTTTGCAGAGGTCTTTTGTATATGTTTTATTGATTTTTTTTCCTGACATTCATTTATGTTGATAATAGTTACGATTGACCAGTCATAATTGTATATCTTTATGGGATACATTGTCATGTTTTATGTATATAATGTGGAATGACTGAATCAAGCTAATTGACATATCCACTGTCTTGCTTAACTATCATTTTTGTGGTGAAATATTTGAAGTGTACTTGTTTATATTTTGAAATATGTAATAGAGTGTAGTTTACTATAATCACTCTGTTGTGCAGCAGATCTGAAAACCTATTGCTCTGGTTTGTCTGAAATTTGTATCTTTTGATTGACACCTCCCTGTGCCCCTTTCCACTCACAGCTTTGGGAAGCCATCATTGTATTCTCTGCTTCTGTGAATTCAAGTTTTTAAAAGTCCACATGAGGAGAAATAATGTGTCGTTCGTCTTTCCATGCCCAGCTTGCTTCACTTAGCGTAACATCCTCAGATTTATCCATGTTGCACATGGTAAGATCTCTTCTTCGTAAAGGTGAATAGTCCAGTACTGCCTTGCATACATATCCACACCATCTGTTGTTGAGCTCTTTCATTGATTCCCTATCTCCCCTGTTTCCGGTAATGCTTCAGTGGACGTGGGAGTGTGGATGTCGCTTTAGCACACTGACTTCAGTTCCTTCCCGTGTATTCCTACGAGTGAAATTACTAGGTTGTATTCCAGCCCTATTTTTAGGTTTTTTGAAGAACCTCTGTGATGTTTTAGCTTTCCACCAACAATATGAAAGTTACCAATTCTCGGCATCTCTCCAAAACTTACTGGCATTCATCTTTGTCATCAAAGTTATTGTAGCAGATCAGAGGTCATATTTCCTTACAAATTTACTTTGCATTCCCCTCATGATTTAGTGAGGCTGAAATTTATTTATGTACCTATTGGCTATTTGTGTATCTTCTTTTGACAAATATCTTGTCTGGTCCTTTGGCCATTTTTCATTTGGATTATTTTCTTGGTATTGAGTTTTTTGAGTTCTTTTTAATTTAGAATGTTAACCTCTTATAAGATATATGGATTGCAATTCCTATTATGCAGGTTGTTTATTAATTATTTTTAATTTATGTGAAAAATTTGAACTTTTTTATAAAAAACTCAAATACGATAACATTGAAACAATCTACCAAAGACAAAGAAATAGTATTATAGAAAAGAAAGGAAGAATGAAACTGTATAGATAATTATTGGTGATGGAATCGCAGTTGATGATAAAATTTAGTTCTGACCTTCTTAGCAGCTGGGCAGAGGGAAAAATGAAAAATATCATTATCCTGGAGAGAAAGAAAAGCATGTTCATACATTTATTAGATACGGTAGTTATCTGTCTTATAATGTTCCTTAAATGGAACAGAAATAAAATTTATAAAATAAGTACATGTTATATTTATCAGTGTTATAACACTAGAAGAGCACATGGGTCAGTGAAGTATGGCTGAGACAGCAGGAGAGGAAAGCGCGTGATGGCTGTGGGCAGCATGGAGCGACCGCTGGCCACTGAGACGCAGGTCCTTCTGAGTTCGGCTTGACGCCGCCGTCTCTTTTTAGATGTTTTCTTCTCCCGTTCCCCACCCCCCCAGCAGGCATGCTAAGGCAGCTATTCTGAAGTCTTATTTCAGAGTACCCGGACAATACCAATAAGATCAAGAAGCATGATGTAAAGACTTGGGAAGAATTTTTACTAATTTCTTTATTGCCAAAAAATTAATTGGGAAAAGATCTGTATGTTGTTGTAAACACCGTGACTCTGGGAAAATGTAATTTTAGTTAATGGAAGGAATCCGATATCTCTTGTGAACACTCTGTTCCTCCATCGTTTTTTTTCTCTGTAACAGTTACCATTAAACTGATACAATGATGGCAGAATACACATATGCACCAGATCCCATTGTAATAAGCTCTGAGCTGTATAATTCTCACTAGGAAAAGATTATGTGTACAGTACATCAGAAAACCATTTTTGTATCTCCTAGCCTTGAATCCAAAGACAGTTATATTTACAGATCTCTGGGGTGAGGTGCATCGAATTGCATAATAGAATGTGAAATTAAGAATACTGTTAAGGCCGGGGATTTGGCTCAGTGGTTCTGCCACCTGCCTCGCAAGTTCAAGGGCCCAAGTTCAATCCCCGGTACCGAAAAAAAAAAGAATTATTTTAAGAAACATGAGTGTTTCTTCACTTATTGTTTCTCATGATAGTATTCAGTAAAATAATGAGAACATAAAAATCTGTAAAAGCACGGTTAGTGGTTGTTGAGAGGATGATGCAAAAGGAAACTGGAAAATGCAGTGTTTCGGGAAAGCAACTTTTAATCCTTTGCCTTTAATACATGGATACAGATTTAGAAACCTTTATAATAAGAAACTGTCACTTTTCTTTGAGAATGTCTCTCTTTTGGTACCGGGAATTGAGCTCAAGACGTTATGCTTGTAAGGCAGGTGGCATAACCACTGAGTTAAATCCCCAGCTCAGGATGCCTCTTGTATAACAGCTTGAAAGGGGAGTAAGTGAGGAGAAAAAACAAAATCTGTGGCATCGTTATCCAAAATTTGTGCTATTATCAGGGGGAATTCTATGATCCCTTGTTTTAAATGTGAGACTAACAGGCTGGTTGGGTTGGCTGAAGAAGATTTCCAGGATTCAGAGGAAAATAACATTAGGTGGATTTTAAAAAGTAATCCTGTAAGTTTGCGGTATTTTAAGAAAACAGCCAATAGACGAGTCGAAGTGATGTGAGTGACAGAGTTTTCAGCAGCTCCGATGCAGTGGCCTTGTCAGTGTTCTGGTCAGAGTTGGTGATGACCCAGGGTGTTCATTTTATTGTTATGCTTCTCAATTTATAGCGTGTTACATCTAAACATTAGGTCCATATGGATGTATAACAAATTACTCTGAAACTTAGTGACTTAAAACAGTAATAAATATTTATTGTCCCCACAGTTTCTGTAGGTCACAAATTCACGACCACATTGCTGTCAAGATTTTAGCTAGGATTTCATTCGTGAGGGTTTAAATGGGACTAGAGGATGTGCTTCCCGGCTGATCCATGCGAATGGCTGAGAAGTTGGTGCTGGGCATTGGGAGAGCCTCCACTCTTCCTATTTGGGGCCCCTTCACAGTGTCCTCAAAGCGTGGTGCTTGGCTTCCCTCCTGGTCAGCGATTCAAAGACCACAAAGCAAAAGCTGCATTGCTTTTTGTGACTGTCTTAGTAACTTTTCACTCATCGCTGAGACAAAATACCCAATCCCCAAAGTTAAAGGGTGAGGGTTTATTTAGCTCACAGTTTCAGGCCATAATGTGCTGGCTCCAAGGCAGAGGGGCGACGGTTCACAGCACTGGAAGCAGAAGAAGCAGCAAGAGCCCTCAAGAGCGTTTCCCCCTCTTACCTTGCTCAGACTGCTTAGGGCAGGCAGCACGCCTACCCTTAATTCCAGCAACCTCGGACCTCCGCCAGTCACGAATCACTCTCACACTCCCTGAGGAGGCGCGAGGCTTTGCGACATCTAACCACAAGCCATAACAATGACCTCCTCTCAGAAGCCACATACCATGTCTTCTGCCACATTTTATTTCTTAAAAGTGAGTCACCAAGTGTTTCCCACATTCGAAGGAAAGGAAATTAGGATCCAGCATTTGGTGCTATGAGGATCAAAAAGTTTGCAAACAAGTTTCAAAATCACCACATTGTTGAAGGTTTGAAAAATTATACAAGTTAAAAATTCTTTGAGTCCAGATACCAAAAAGAAGCTAATAAGAAAAATAAATGATCCAAATGAAGAAAATAGAAATTGCCAAAAATACAGCAACACTGGGAGAAACAACAAAGTGAAATGTATACTAATAAGGCACTAAAAGGTATTTGTGGTCAACTGAATAATGGTCTCAAAGACATCCAGATCCTAAACCCTAGAGCCAGTGAAGTTACCTTATGTTGCAGAAGGGACTTGGCATAGGTGATTAAATAGGAAACTTGAGATGGGAGATTATCCTGCTAGTTCTTAAATGGAGCAAGAAGGGTTCTGATAAAAGAAGGCAGAGAAATTGTTGACTAGAGAGTCAGAAAAGGAGAAGAAAAGGAGACCAGGCAGGAAAGGTTTACAGATGATACACTGTTGACTTCGTGGTGGAAA
Source organism: Fukomys damarensis (assembly GCF_012274545.1). Taxonomy (NCBI): domain Eukaryota; kingdom Metazoa; phylum Chordata; class Mammalia; order Rodentia; family Bathyergidae; genus Fukomys; species Fukomys damarensis. Next base: position 5,209,768 of record NW_022900945.1, read on the forward strand.
GGACCACAAGCCAAGGGAAGTGAGAAACACAGGTCTTGACATGTAGATCCCTCAGTTCTATAAGAACTGCAGTGCCAAACACACCTTGCCTGTGGCCCAGTGAAATCCACTTCAGGCTCCTGTCCTCTAGGGCTGACAGAATAAATGCATGTTGTTGAAGCTACTCAATTTGTTGTAATTTACTGCAATATCAATAGAAAATAAAACAAGGTTAGAATGAAATGTGTAGGGATGGAAAAGAAACAAAAGAATTTCTCATCACACAATTATTGTCTGAACAAGACTTGAAAATTTGAAAAAGTTGTATTTTAAGAAATTGTCTTAGAACTGAAAGACACAAATCAATATAAATTAAAGTCATGCCACAAGCCAAGATAAAGCTTAACCAAAAAATCTATCTGTATGAGGATTTGAATTTTTGATCTCTGCTTTAATTGGCAAATGTTTGGATTTAAGCCTAGTAATTGTTAATTGTTTTCATTTTTTAGCATCTTCTCTTTGTTCTTTTCTCTTCATTTTCTGTCTATTTTATTTTTATTTTTTTTCTCATTGAGTTTATTGGTACATTTTAGGTATATAGTACAGTTACATTCATCATTGGGATCTTGTACCTTTGCATGACAGGTCTTGGTTCTCATTTTTTCCCCATGTCCCTGCTCTCCTTTCACCCCCTCCTCCCCTCCCCATTTACAAACATTTTATTTCCATTTTTTCATTTTCTCCTATTTTTTTTCTTTCCCTTACTACCTTTCTCCTACCCTTCCCACTTTCCCTACACCTTTAGCCCTTTTCTTCCTATTTCACATTGTCAATTAGGATCATTAGATCTCATTAGGATCTTATGTACTGTTGTATTTTGTTCACACCAGAGAAACTATTTGGTATTTACACACATGTGACTTATTTATTTCACTTGGGAGTATATCCTCTATATGTGTTCTGTCTTTGTTTAGATTGACTATTTAGGCGTTTCATTTTATCTCCATTATTACTTCATTGGATATGCTTTTTTGTCTCTGTTCTAGAATTAAATATTTGTACTTTTAATTTATCACAATTTGCCTTCAAATATTATATCACATCATAAATAGTACAACAAAGTTATGATAGTCCAGTCTCACTTCCTTTGTGCTATTTTTGTTACATATTTTACTCTGTGTAGGTGGTTATCTCTAAAATAGGTTGATAGTTTTGCTTACAATATTTAGTGAGTGTACAGTTTTTTTAAGAGGAAAATGTTATTTTATTTTCTTTAATATTCAAAGATAATGATATAAGAGATTAAATTATACAATTTCAAAATGTATCAAGCTTCTCATAGACTTCACAGAAGCATTTAATGCTGGAAAACAATTAGTAAAAAAAAATTTTTTTTTTAGAGACAGGGTCTCACTATGTAGTTGAGACTAACATGGAACTCACTATGTAGCCCAGGCTGGTCTCCAATTCACAGCGATCCTCCTGCCTCTGCCATCCGAGTGCTGTACAGGCTTGCGCCACCGTGCCCAGTTAATTGGTAAATATTTTAAAAAAATCTTCAAGTAAACAATTTGTGAACCCAGACTTACATAGTGGCCAAAATATTACTCAGATGTAAGTGTAATGAGTATTTTTGCACTTACCTAAATAAGAAGCTATAAAATTAATCTGTCATATTTGATTTTTCTTTTTTTATTGTTGTATTTTTGGTACTGGGGATCAAACTCAGGACCTTGCACTTGTGAGACAGGCGGCAGAACCACTGAGCTAAAAATCCCGGCTCTAATCTGTGATATGTGAAAAATATTTGACAAGCTTCTTTAAATGGAGAATTGAATATTTGATATTAGAAATAAAGTGGATGAGTTAAATAGAGTAATTGCTCTGAAGGAATTAGGCACAGTAAAACATAAAGGATCAAGTTTAACAGAGCAAAGGAGAAGAAAAAGTAATTACCTGTAAAGAAATCAAGCTAGTCTGACATTGAGTTGACTTCTCAATTCTTTAAGGCAGCGAAATATAATCTTCAGAAATTTGAGAGATAATAATTGTCAGTGTGGAATTTTAGGCATACATAAAAGTTCACTATTTTAAAAATTTATTTTTTATGCGTGCATGTTTGCCATACATAATGGTCACATTTATCGTAAGGACTTTGTACCCATACGTAATATTTCTTAATTCTTTTTTTCCCCATTCCTCTCCTTTCCCTTCAACCCTCTTCCCTTCCCTATTTACAAGAGCTTTGTTTCTATTTTTCCTTCAGCCTGTTTTTCTTTTAAATCCCTTTCCTTCCTTCCTTTCCCCTCCCCTATCCCCTGTTCTCCTTTCCCATTTGAATATGTTTTTCCTACTTCCAAATATTCATCCTCCATTTTGCTCCTTATTTACACTTCTCACACAAGAGAAACAATGTGATATTTAAACTTGTGTGTCTGGTTTATTTCACGTAAGATGATGGCCTTCTGATGCATCCACTTAAGAGTTCACGATTATTAAGCTGTTACTAAAGAACCTAAAAAAAAAAAGTGTGTGTGTGTGTGTGTGTGTGTGTGTGTGTGTGTATTTCAGCTATAAGAAAAACAGTAAAAAAGACATAAAATGATGAGAGAAGGAAATGGCAAAGGTAGTAAATATGATAACATCCAATTTAGAGGGTTATTGAAAAGATGAAAGTACTAGAAAACTTTAAATGGTCTAAAATAGACAGCAGGAGAGAATTCAAAAGTGAATGGTTATAGTTAGAGAATTGTGAGCTTATATGATATCTTCCTTAAATTCTAGATTTTGATGTTAAAATTTCTAAATTTTAAATAAATCACGTAAATTAAGTGTTTAATGTAATTTCAAAACTAGTACAAAGGGAAAAGTAGAATGAATAAAAAATTTAAAAATTGAAGAAAAGAACTTCAATCAACCCAAAAGAACACATAAGAAAAAAAATCATACTGAAAAAACAAATCAGATAAAGCAGTAAATGTATTCAATTACTTAGTTAAAAGATAGGTTTTCAGACTACAGTGAAAAAAAAATTCATAGACAAATACAAACTAAAATATAATTAATTTCTTTTTATATGGTGATATTAAACAATTACAATTTATTGAGAATAATAAAGCAGCTTTCATTTATTTCATTTTTTTTTTCTAGCTTGCTCAGTGCTACCTGAAGAAGTTCTAGGCTGCCTGATTTTTATGTTTGGTCTCAGGAAATCATTCCATGATTATACCAGTTGTATAACTGATTCCATTCCAAATATTAATGAACACTTCTATATTCATTTAAAAGTTAATTGTAATTGTCTGTGATTCAGAAGGCATATTGATGTTGGAGAAGAGAAAAAGAGATATTAAATTTTATTTGACTGATTTTTATTATAAATTAGTTCTTTAGGCCTGGTGGATATTGAGACCAGAGTGTTTCTCACAGAAACTTTTCATGGCTTCTCTGAAACTTGTCTGTTGTCCCTGCCAAATTATAACTTTCTGAGGGTGCAGTGGTGTCCTGTGGGTGGTACCTTTCCTCATGTAACCCTGACGATACTTTCTGCACTGTCTTTTTGTTAGAGTCCTCTTGTCCTAGCAATAAGCTTCTTAGCTAGGGAATGATCTCGTTCTGACATTCCAACTATGAATTTCGCGAGATATGTCAGGATTTGGGGATAGCTTTTGAAGGAGACAAGTTAGTAAAGTGTCTGCAGTCTCCTTTGGCTTTATCAAATACAAAGTTCCTCAACAGTTTAGAGCTGGGTTACTTCCAAAATAGCAAAGCAGTGACAGATGCCAGCTTTTCTTGCCAGACTTCCATAGTTTTGGCTGTTAAGGATACAATGAGTCCAAACAGATTTAGCGTTTATTGCCTCCAGCAGAGCAGGAAGCATGAGTTCCCTGGTCTCTTAAGTGTCCAGGAAGTCATCTGGAAGAAGGTTCTGGTGGATTGTGCACCTATCTTTGTATCAAAACTGAAGGGCACTGATTCTGGGGAACCCTCAGTTTACTGAGGGACTACTGGTAAACCTGTGCTTCATGCTCGCTGGGGAAAGGCTTCATCTTCATTAACTTGAACTATAAGAAAATCTTGCTGGAGAAAGGAAGGATGCATGTCTATCTTTATTAGTCTGTAATGTTTCCTGGAAAGATGCCTCTGCCTTTTTATACATAAATATAAATAAATTTGCTCTGGAGTGAGGCTTTGTTCGTCTTTTCTGATTTTTGAAAAATTGACCTTGAAGCAAATAGGCTTTTAATGCCTAGATGTGTAGAAACATGAAAGATTCATAGAGAATTGTTTTCAATATATCCTTTCTGCCTGGGGTGGTAATGGGAGGGCTGACTCTAAGCAGTACATCGAATACCTTCAGAACCATTCTATTAAATCCTACTGAGTTGTCAGTTTTGATGTGTTTTGATCCATTTTGTGAGTATTGTGAGCAAACGATTTTTAAATATGTAAAACCAGTTTTCAAGCCCATTGTTTCAAATACTACATTTTGGTGCGACTTTTGCTTTGGAATTTCTTATCTAATATGTCTTGAACATTTGTATATATATTTAAAAAACTCCGATAAAGAGCCAGTTACTTAAATAGCAGGCAAGAGAGACTTTGAGACAAAGCATTACTAGGTAAAAATAGTTACTGCATTTTGATAAAAGTTTCTCTTCTATATGGAAATATAAAATATTCAACATGCATGTACCTACTATCTTGTTTCAAATACATATGAAAATGTATCTACAATAAAATTGACAAGTATGCTATTGCGCTAGGAAATATTAGCGATTCATAGCTCATTTATGAGGCTAGTAAGATACCGATTAAATAAGACAAAAATAATCTGTACATCACAGATACACACACTATGTAAGTAAATTTTAATGAACAGAATTCATAGGTGATGTATCATGAGACTGAATTTATTCAAGGAATGTGACATTGGTTCAAAAATAAAAAGTTAATATATTTCACTTTAATAACAATTTAAAGGGCATGTGATATCATGTCAAAATATAATAGAAAATAATTTAACATTAATTCAGTATATGTTTAGATCTTTTAGAAACCAAATGGCAAAGAAGAGCTTCGTTACCCTAGTGAGAAATGCATAAAAATTTACACCAAACCTTATCATTCCTAAGAGAGTTTCCCTAAAAAATATAAGACTTGGGTTACCTAATATCACTTTAATTCAAAATTTTAATAATTTCAAGTCACTTGAAACACTAACATTTAAATATAGAAATATGCTTAAATTATTATTTTCAGCCAATATGATTATATACTTAGAAAACAAAAGGAAATTCATGACAAATTATGTAGAGAAGACTGTATTTGGAGTGTCATTCTGTGCATTCATTGTGAATAGATACTATTTTGATAATAGTTATTAATAAACATCACTAAATTTATGAATATTACTGTCAATCGAATATATTATAATACAATGTGATTAAATGCTATATAGAAATTATTGCAACATATTAGCAGGACTGGAGAAGAAAATGGCTAAGTTTTCCTTAGCCCCTAATAAGAAACTTGATAGAATAAGTGATGGAGGTGAGCTCAACTCAGCTTTTGGCAGAGTGAACTAATAGGGAGCAAGTTATTTATCATCTCTGCATATTAGTTTCCCCAGGATTAAATGGGGAAATAAATAGCTATATAACAGCTATGTAATAGCTATATAATAGCTAATATAATTGTTAGGATCAATGCTTGTGAAAGTACCTTATAACATTCAGAATTCTGGCGTTTATTTTTTGCTTCATTATCTTTCTGAAGTTCTTTGCCTACTTCATTTGTTTGCGTTTTAGTGAAATCAGTGATTCTTTTCTGGCCTTTTACTTTTTAATTTTGTTTTATTGGTGTTGGACAAGGAAGCAAGAAGCCAACGTTGACAGTCACTTCAAGGGGAAAAACTAATCACAGTTTTCCTTTTTCTTAGAAATTTTGCTGGTATTACAATATTGGCTAGGTTGCAAATTATTTAACAAGAGACATGGGTATTATCCAAATGACATAAAAACGAATGTATGTTTGTATAGAATATTAATTTGTGAATTTAAATCATTTTTCTGTGACTTAAAAAAATGTAATCTCTTACCACATGATGGTAGTGTTGCTTCTCTTGTTAACACACAAAAATAGATTTCAGATGCCAGTTAAATTGGTGGAAAATTATATTTCTCCAAGGAGACCTAACAATAAAACATTAGTTTCGTAAAGAAGAAAGACTCCTACACATTTATGTTATTTTTAAAGATCAGGAAACATCAATGCCAGCGTTTCCTGAGGAGAATTGCCATTTCTTCTTTAGGAAACAGATCTGTGCATGTCAGAAACATTCCCGCCGCCTCTCTTGTAAGGGAATCTTGTTTTAGGCATTGTCTTTTAGATCACTGCCCCTTCTAATGGCATTGACCGATAGAATTTGTTGCCTTGTAAGTTGATATAGATATTTAACTTGAAGAAAAGAAATTTTGAATGGCATTTATATTGATTGTGTTCCATGTAATCTTTTATAGCAGATTTTAGATTAGAAGCCAACTTGGAAGTTGTCTAGTGCGACCCTCTACTGGAATTTAGCAATTTCTTGTGCTTCAACCAGAACAGATGGCTCTGCAGATTCCTAAGCACCTCTCAGGATACCCTTCAGAGCAGCCTCTTTGATTGTAGGACCCCTAGAAAAAGAATTTGTTTGCTTCTGTGCTCAACATAATGTGTAGCTTGGAAGCTGTATAGCTTCTGTTTGCCTGAATCCCAAACTGTTTAATTCGTCTGGAGGCAGCCATTTTGTAGCAAGAATGAGTCATGGGATAAAATTATAAAATGTGGTTAGTCGGCTGCATAGTGTAGCCAGTCACAATGTGTCTCGCAGATCAGATCAAAAAAATATGGAGATGTAACAAGGCTACATTTCGTCTCAGAGATCGGGGTTTGACAAGTCAGAAATTATTTTCATTATGATCAACATGGACTTAGAATTATACAGATCATGAGGATATCTGGTTACTCAGTACTCAAAAATATTGTTTCCAACAGCACAAATAAACAGGATTAGTGGAGGAAATAAATTCCCTTGCCATTTGCCATATTACCCTTTTGTCACTGTTACACAATAGACGCTACAGACTGCTTATGACGAAGAGGTTTACCTAGCTCACAGTTTTGGTGGTTCAGCATGGTGCTGTCTGTGGCTAAGTTCTGGGCTGCATGGCAACATGGTCGATGCATTGCCAGGAACATGTGCTGGAGTGAGCATCACAAACTCGGAAACAGAGAGTGGGCTGGGTGGGCCAAATGCAGGCTTTTCTACAACCTGCTCATGAGAACCACCAAGGAATCCTAGAGAAATACCTTCTGAGGGCACCGTGCTGTTGACCTCAGACCTCCCACTCTGCCTCTCCTTTCACAGTTCCTAGCACTTCCTATCAGTGTTACCTTGGGAGCCAGTCCTTCACTCACAGTGAACTCTTGGGAGACTCTCAAGGCTCACTCCAAGCGTACCGTCTAGCAAAAAGTGTATTTTAATTCCTTGATCTTTCTATAGATCTTCAGACGGAAGCAGTAGACTCTCTCTGGCAAACCCTTTGGAACCTACCTTCTTCCTGCAGCATACATACAACTCATCTAACCAAAGTACTGTTCCAAAGCTCCTCCTAACAGAAATCCAGATGTTGGTTTATAATATAAAGTAGGATTCACTGTAGCAGTAGATTCTGTCATGTTCTATATACTATATAATGCTATTGCTCACAATGTTAGCAAAACATTCATAAAATTCCTCACTTGAGTTGAATTTTATTTTCCTCTTTATGAACAAACCATATATTATACTGCATTTTCCAAAAGTTCAGAGAACAAAACTGGGCCCTTATGGATCTGTTTTCAGTGAACTAGAGTCTGTCCTCTGAGTCCTTATTACAGGCTGCAGCTTTGAACTAGTCATTTTTCCCATCACTTTTCTAAGGGAAATGGTATTAAATAAAATTCCATCTGCCCATGAATCTACCCATCATTCCCCTCAAATGGCATTGTTTGAGCCATTATTATGAGCTTGGTGCTGTTCTACATGGGATTTGGTAATGAGTAGCATATCATTCCTGTCTCCAGGGAGTTCATTCACACAGGACCATGGGAGGCAGAGTTAGTGATGTTCTACCATGAAGAATATGTAGGAATTTTCTAGTTGTTCAGAATGAATAAAAATATGGAGTAAGTTATATGTGATTCAACTGTTCCATTGATTTCTCTGTCTTTTGGAACCTTACGTGATCGGACATCACCAAGCTTGGACGACACCATCTTATTTTCTTATTTCTCTGCTTCAGTAGATTTCTCTAATATTTTGCCATAGGGTCTCCTATGAAATCACTACGTGAAGACTATGGTTGTATTATTTATAAAATGATACTGATTGGTATGACATTTATTTTTTCATCTAAATGGTGATTTGCAAACATTTTCTTTATTAGCAAATATTTATTTATTCATTGGTCTCCAACTCTTCTAAGCTTTTCCCATTTTCTTTATTTGAGAGGCACTTGTGCTTGCCTGCACCACTTCACGGATCAAACAGGCTCCATGACGTATTAAAACTCTTGAAGACCCTCTCCATGAATCATCACTACGTTGTCTTTATCTTCATTTGTGTTTCACATTTTTTAGACACAAAATTTTCTCTGAGAAACTTCTATTCATTTTCCAACTCTGCCTTTGGTATTTTATAATCAAATATTGCATTTTCTAAACTGTGTATCTCTGTAACCAGAGTATGGTTCGGGCTACAAATATGCTTAAGATATTTTGTTGGGAAAAAAGGGAATAAAAGGACTTTCTTTAGTTCTGTCTTTTTCTGTTTACATGTCTTCATTCTTGGGCAAACAGCCTGATGCAATGATCAGATTTTCCTCATTTACCACTAGATTTTTATTGCAATTGAGTAGCTGCTGCCCTCATCAGTCTATAAGGAAGCCAGTGCTCTTGCAGGAAACATAACAGAAGTGTATTTTCAGGCCTTGATCTTTCTATAGGTCTTTAGACATAAGCAGTAGACTCTATCTCTTGCTGAGATTAACTTAAAAGATGTTTGTAAGAACATTTTGGTGTGATGTGGCAGTTAGGCTTAATTGTCCCAAGCTGATTGGCTTGTAAATTGCCAAGGGGATTAATAAAGCACAATTCTGGGTAAATCTGGGTATGTCATGGAGGCATGACCTTGGGACCTGTACAGTCCCTGGCTCCTTCCTCTCTGCCACTCTTCATCCACTGTGCATCCTGGCTGTCATAAACTAAGCATGCCCTTCTGCCATGTTCATTTGCCATCATGTTTCTGCCATTGGAGCCAATCTGCCATGGACTAAGCCCGTGAAAACCATGAGCTAAGTTAAACTGCTCATCCTTTAAGTTATGGATGTTTGTTATTAATTTCCAGCATCAAATGAAGACTGATACAGCTGGGGATGTACCTCAGTGGTAGAGTGCTTGCCTCCCATTCATGGGGTCCTGGGTTCAATGTCCAGGAATACAAAAAAAAGAACAACGGTAAGTCATTTTGGGTAGTTCACAGAAACAACAATACTGCTGGTGAACTGGAAGTAGATGCAGCAAAGGAAAATGAGTAAAGGACCTATGGCCAAATAATGCTTCCATTAAATGCTGGGGACACCGGACACTTCCACAGTCACTGATTGTGAATTCTTAGCTGTCTGTGTACACTTGAATACTTCCTTGAGACTCAAAGTCCTGGATGGTATATCCAGTTGCCTGAGTCAGGATCCCTTGTCTTAATGGACCCTGGCTGTGTCCAGTTAAACGTGGCCCTTTGCACTTCACAGACAACAGTCTTTTCTCCCAAGTTATAACCAAAGTGTTTTAGATGTTGAGAAGTAAACACAACTGTTCCCTCCATAATTACCCTGTGGCCTTCGGTACAAATACCCAGTCACTTCTTGAAATCTTGTCCTTATTTCTACGGACAATTTTCTATTTTTCTACTGTTTGCATCTTCCTTTTGCCAACAGGCTAGGAATAAATCTTTAACTTGACCTTGAGGGCCCTTCATGACATTTTCCTTTTGATGTTGAGAATTGCACTTTCTTTTTTGTTTAAGCTTTCCTTTCTCTGTTCTTTGTCTAGTGCTCTTGGTTCTTGATGCAGCTATTAAAACTCTCTCCACATGCCCTATACTTGGACACATCTGTAAAAGTCTTTCTTCTTATTTGTCTTTTCATCCATCTTTTGAAGTCTAAGATGACCTGCCCCCCCACAATGCCTGCAAGTTACTCTTCAGCGTTCTCTTCCTGATTGATTAAATAAATGCAGTATTATATTCTGCTCAATGTTAGTTGAATCGATATTGATTTATCTTATTTTCTGGAACTGTTATCTTGGATATAAATTTTGTAGTAATAAAAATGATGCTCTAGGACTGGTTACTTCTCATCCAGGCTTTTAGTTATTCAGAATACATTGTTTTCCTTTAGCATACATAATTAAAAGTTCCCTATAAAGCACATTTCATTTTAATTATAACACTTTCTGCGTCTTCCTCTCAAAGATCTGTATACGCTTCAACAAATCAAGGTGGAGTCATTGTACTGAGCAGGAAAATGTGGCAAAATAGGGGAAAAGGACTCTTTCCATTGTGCATCTATTATTGTCTAGGGCAGAGTAAGCCCTATGTTGCCAACAGCCTAATGTAATTGTTGGCATAAAGTTTGATTTTGTCTTTTAAAAATCAACATAGCAAATTCTGGATGGCAAGCTCTGTAGAAGTCACTACAAAAGCCCTTAAGTTGTCCCTTGTAAGTAAATACCAGAGCTTCTGATATGTGCTGGCCATAGTCAGCCCCTTTCTAGACTGTGTAGTTGTTATGGTTTAGATCTAAAATGTCCCTCAAGAGTCTTGTGTTCAGGATGTTACTGGATCATGGAAGTGCTCTACTCACGAGTGGATCAATCCGTTGATGGGTTCAGTAGCTGAATGCGCCATTTAGAGGCAGGGCCGGTTGGAGGTGGTCACTGGGGGTGTGATCCTGAAGGGCAGATCCCTGTGCCTCAGCTCCTCTCTTCTCCCTGTGCTTCCTGGCTGTCATGGCTGGAGCGGCACCTTTTCCTTTGCCATCTCAGTTTAGCCGTGGAGCCAGCTGACCACAGACTGAAACTGTGAGTGAAAACAGACCTTGCCCTCTGTGGGTGTCAGGTGTTCTGTGGCTAAGGCAATAGTAATCTTCAGGTGAGCAAAAGTTCTTTCCATCATCCTGGGCTTCTCCAAAGTCTTACAATTCCCATGTCTCAAGTAGTGTGCAGAATAGACCAAGCAGAGTATGGACTCTCATGCTGAGCAGTTCGATTCCTTCTATACTTAGCCATGTTCACTGTGTAGCAGATAGGCATTCGAGGAGATACTTTTTGATCTTCATTAATTATTCTCAGACGGAAACTGCCAAATAGTTTCAAATGATTTAATGTACTACATAGAAAATAGGATGTGCACTTTGGTTCAGAAAATATGTGTGGCAGAAAGATTAATTCTCCACCCATAGAAGGAAATATATGAAAACAGACTAAGTCAGTGGCAGTGACCTTTAACAATTAAGTTGTCTTAAAACTTAGGCACTGACTTCAGGCGCTATGATAATGGTACAGGTGTTAGCTGAATCAATAGATGTACATCTCAGAATAGTTCCTTTTAAAGAAGATTTCTGTTTGAATCATATTTACACTAAGTTCCAGTTTTAGATGTTTACATAGTGTGTGAGCTCTGAACAAAGGAAAGAAGAGACATGGTGAGAAAGAAGAGAGTTACGTACAGCAAGACAAGCGATGATGGGCTCCCACCAGCAAGCCTGGCAGACATCAACTCTGCTTTACTGGGCACTGGTGGAAGAAAGCATCAGTTGGCAGTGGGAGAACAGATATTCAACAGTGATAGAATTCTGGTTCTACCTGTGGCAATAGAATTGGCTGCTTCAATTCTGCAAATTCAAAATTTTAGAGTAACCATTCTATTTGATGGTACACTGGAAGTTTTCTGCTCTTGTGAAGTAGTTTATAGAGCACCTTTAAGCAATTTTGTTTCATAGATCACCCATGGTTTTTAACAAGTTAATATCAATGATCAAAAAGACATCGCTTTCCTTTTCTTGAACCATATCTCTGAGATACTCTTTAATGAAATGGAAGTTACAATTTCTTTTTATATTTAGATATTTTATCTAGGAAAATTGCAAAAGACTGAAGTAGGCAAAAAAGATAATTGGGTATCTTATTGTACCTTTTTGGATTTTCAGCTTTTCATTATCTTTGAGCTGTTTTAGAGCTATGTAAGATGGATAATATAGATAGTAATGCAAATGAGTTCTTGCTCATAAAAATATGAAATGTGCTCCTGCAAATGAAGCTGATTACTACTCTGTGGTGTTAACCAGTTTTGCATCTATTAAGTAAGTTCATTTCAGCATTTTATGGTCCATGTATGGTGTGTGCAGTTCTTCAGTTCTCTTTTATACCATTTGTAATATATTATCGGTTCCCTCATCACTTACCAAGTAAAATCTTGGGCATGTGGTAATTTTATGCTGGCACATATATTCTTAAAACTTACCTTGAACAGAGGAAAAAAATAATCATTTTTTGTCTTTCTTCCCCCCATATCTATTGGGTAAATACTACTATGTCTGAGGCAAGACTTTTGTGAGGTAAATATGGTTATGATGTATATGACGTAGTGAATGTTAATTGCCATTCTGTACTGCTGCCTTTAACCTTCTTTTTAAATCTTGTTTTTCTGGCCATTGCTCCTTTAATGGCAAGTCAGTATTGCTGTCCTTATTAGTTGATAACAAACGACTGGTCAAAGATCAATAAATAAGAACTTAAACTGCTTCAAGACTACTCAGTACCCATTCCAGTGAGCCATGCAGGCCTAAGCAAGGACTAAATTTGGAGCCAGAAATAACTCCAGATGCTAAAAGCCACGATTATAAGGGATTGTTACTGTAGAAAAAAGTGAGATTACAAAAGTCATCCCATTGCAGCAAGCATAATGAGTCCACCTAAATAAATACTGATCAAAGTCCTTTTTTTAATTTTTTTTTTTTTGTACTGGGGATCAAACTCAGGTCCTTGCACTTGCAAAGCAGGCTCTGGAACCACTGAGCCAAATCCCCAGCTCCTGATCAAAATTCTTGACAGTTGAACTCTTGCTACCCAGTGCCTAAAAGCAAATGTCTCCTTTCCTTTCCTTGTGGGGTTAAGGTATTTATTTCACTCAGTTAATATTAAATCTCTCCCTTAGTATTTTTCCTTCCAAATCTGTTCATGAGTTCTCCTCCAGCAGCTAAACTTGTTTGCATCCTTCTTTTACATTCTTTTGCTTGGTAGTTTGAAATTTTAAGTTATTTACTACCCAAATGAATATTTGATGGAATATTCATTATGCACCTTCCGGTAGTCACATTTTCGTTTCTGCAGTGACAGTGAAGGATGGGAAAGAAGCAGTTGCCTATTTCTTGTGAGTTTAATCTAGACTCCCCGTGTCCTGGTCTATCTTAGCATTTTGTTTGGTAATTAGACTTCTCTGATGATGTTGTAAAATACACATCAGTTGCAGAGAAAAAGCTCATTTTTTATCATTAGAGGATGGGGGATGTGTTCATTTTTACTGCCCTTATCTGGGCAGCAAGGACAGAGTGATGCGATTTCAACTCAGAGGACTATGCTTCTGTGACTCTGAGATGGAATAAATAGCCATGAAATCAGTCCGGGGCTGTTCAATCATTCTCTTCAAAGGGCTTGGCTGGCGTCATCTTGGTATATGAAGTATGGCTTTCCAGGCTCACAGCTTGCGCACGAGAGGAGCGAATCAGACCATTGGTCCCTGTTACACATCGCCTGATAAAGGGTGAAGGTTGGTTCCAGGAGGAAATGAATTAATGAAGGGGAAATGCCTTTTGAAGCTAAGGGACTCTAAATAGTATGTTTCTGCCAGTATTGTGTTTATGAGGCAAGGCTGTTACCGGATGTGAGTTGGAGAATAACTTGTGTAAGCACAGTCTTGGGAAAAAGGAACAAACAGGTATTTTTACATTATAAGGAAAATGAGAAAAATTCAATGCTTTATCGAGGTCACTGGTTTTCAAGAGCAGGGTCTTACTTTCTTTTCCTCATTCAGCTCCAACAAAATACCAGATGCTCTCACGAGAAGTCAGTATTAGTCTGAAGTTTGCTAGGGTTAGAGAAAGCCTTTAGTGCATTCAGAAAGGGTCAGTGTATGGATTACATATTTTATATGCACGCATAAAATTAGCACTGCTTTCTGCTTTGGTGAATTTTGCATTTTTCTCTAGGTTTCAGAATAGATTTATTTCTTCCTTAGGGAAGGTGATTCATTAAGTCAACATGCAGAAATGTTCTGGTGGCAGGATTTACCTTCATTCTTTATAAACATGTTATAAATATCCTCTGTGACAGCAAAACCCTAAAGAGCAGACAGACAGTTCTATAAGAACTGTTCCCACGGGGGATTCTTACCTGTATCTAAAGTTAGGCGAGGTGTGGTGATCTGCTGCTAAAGATAACTCCACACACTACCGCAGGAAGCCAAGTTAGTGACCGCGCTGCTCGGTTCCGGTGGTTCATCGTGCTGATTGATCTTAACTGCTCACCGTTTATTTACGCTATGTAAATGGCTGACTGCGTGTTAAGTGCTTGGAATGCTGTGTGGGACTCGTGCTCAATACTTAGAATGACAGCTCCGCCCCATAATCTCGACTGTACACATTTTGCTCCCTGATCAGCACCACTACTATTCCCAAGTTACCCATCTTCCGACACTGCACATCTTTCAGCCTCACTGGGACCTACAGTCCTTTGATTTTTACCACCCTTTCATGGCCTCTTATTTCTTCTAGATGTCACCTGACTTTGGGGCCAGATCACTATTTTCATTTAGTAGTATTTCCCCCTGAATATTTACTTAATTTTCTCATCTTCCTCTCATTCTGCCAGATACTATATGTAACACTAACACCGGTTACATCTGACATGGGTTACTCCAATGTAAGTTTATAGGACAGGAGAAAAAATTGAAAAGGTCATGGCTGGATGCTTTTGCTTGCAATTCTTTTTTTTTAACTTACAAATTGTTTAATGATGGAATGTTTCATGTATTATTTTTAAATGGCAATTGATCACGGGAAGGGAAGCCACAGGAAGTGAGACTTCAAATAAGAGGGCTTGGGCCAGGGATTAGCTCAGTGGTGCTGCTGCCTGTGTCACAAGCACAGGGTCTCGAGTTTGATCCTTGGTACAAAATAAAAGAGGGGTTACTGTCTCCTTACCTAGAAGTGAGTTCCCAGGTCACACAACGACTCTAGGTTTAACTTCTTAATAAACCACCAAACTATTTTTCAAATTTAACTGCACCATTACCTCCTGTAAGCAACGTACCAGGGCTCCGATTCTGTATCTTTGCCAATACTTAGTATTTGCCTCCTTCTTTATTCCGACCATTTGTGGGCGTGAGGTGGCCAAGTCGTTAGGGTTTGCATTTGTGCTGCTCTAATGGCTAGTGGAGCCGAGTATCTCTTCATGTTATTATTGGCCATTTGTACTTCTCTGGAGAAATGTCTATGTCAGTCCTTTCCCATTTTAAAATTAGCTTGTCTTTTTATCATCTGTACTATCTTTGCAGCTTCCTATGAAGTTATGATTAGTTCATAATGAAAAATTGTTTTTAAAAAGAGCCAGGGATGGTGGTACATGCTTGTAATCTTGGGAAATTGCCGGGGGATTACAAGTTCCAGGCCAGTCCAGGCAAATCAGCAAGAACCTGTCTTTTCTTCCTCTCCCTCCTCTTTCTTTCAGTTTCTTTCTTTCCCTCTTTCTTTCGTTTTCTCTCTTTCTCTCGTTTGTTTTTTTGAGATAGGGTCTTGCTATGCAATTCAGACTCGCCTTGGCCCAGGTTGGCCTAGAACTTAAGGCAGTTTTCCTGCCTCTGCCTCCCCAGTGCTGGTAGTTCAGGTGTGTGTCCTCATGACCAGCGAGAGGCACATAACTCAAGTGGGAGTCCAGGGCTGCCCATGAGCCGCTGGCTTCCCGTCCAAGCCCAGTCCTACTTCTTAGCTCGTCATCTCTTTCTTTCTGTCCTCAGATCTCCAACTCTTCAATCCCCTTCATTCCTAGCTGATGGCTTTCAAAGGAAAACTTTCACGCTCTCCCATGATGGTGCCCGGCCGCCTGCTGTGCTTCTCACATGTTCCTTGGGTGGCCACCTGCTGTTCAGGGACCTGGTCCACCTTTACCCAAGGACGGCATCTCCATGAATGTGCTGACTGCTATGATTTCTTTCTTCCTGAGGGTGCGGCTGCAGCAGTTCTCTTTCCTCTGCACTGACGATTTCCTCCTCTTTCATGAGGCACTCTGTAAAAATAAAAAGAAGGAAAGATGAGTTGGTTTTGTCTCTTTCTGGCAAAACAAACAAAACTAAAACTAACAAAGTAAAACAAAAAACTTCAGCCTCATCTTTTCCTCATTTTCCAACAAAATACACAGCAAGAATTCTGTGTCTTTTTGGTTTGGTTTTGTTTTGTTGGTACCGGGGATTGAACTCAGGTCCTTGCGCTTGTAAGGCGGCCACCGAACTGCTGAATCCCCGGCCCTTGTATCTTTTTTGTTCTTTTCCTCCTAGTCTATCTTGAACTCAATTGATTCAGGGTTTTTCCCCCATCACTTTACAAAACCCATCTCACTGTCCCACCAATGTCCTGGCGACGTCCCAGGGGCATTCATATTTTGACAAGTCTCAGTTGACATTTAAACTGAGCCATCAGCTGGCAGACTTGAGTCATTCTTCCTCCAAATACTTTCTTCCCTTGTTGCTTATATATATATTTTTTTTCCTCATTTTTCTGCTCCTTTTCTGATGGCTTCTTTCATTTCCTATGTATCAGTTTCTTATATTCTTCTCCATCTTCTAAACTCAGATCCTGGAGAGTAGGCAATAATTCCTCTTTCCTGTTTATCTGCCTCAAAAATTTTCAGTCAAAATCTCACAGGCCGAAATCCAACTTGTTTCTGTTTGGCTAAATAAGAATTGGAGCACAGTAAACACTCACTGCCTTCACAAATGATAGTGTTAACTATATTTTGATTATCCAAAGGGATATGAAGAAAACTGTAATGTATTGAAATACAGTACTTGAATTGTGAATGAATTTTCTACTGTGAGCCTTAAAAAAAATATATATATATATTTTATCATCATTGAGTTTATTGGTACTTTTTAGGTATACAGTTCAGTTACATTCATCATTGGGATCTTGTACCTTTACATGACAGGTCTTAGTTCTCATTTTCTCCCTTATCCCTTCCCTCTCTTCTCCCACTCCATCCTTCCCTATTTACAAAAACTTTGTTTCCATATTTTCATTTTCTCCCATTGTTGGTGGGAGTAAAGACTGGTGCAATCTGTATGAAAATCAATATGGAGATATCACAAAGAACTAGGACTAGAGGTTCCATTTGACCAAGCTATCCCTCTGTTGATATCTTTCTAAAAGAATTAAAAGAGTCATACCACAGTGATATATGCACACAATGTTTATAGTGGCACAGTTTGTAATAGCTAAAACTTGGAAACAGCCCAATTCCCATTAGTTGGAGACAGGATAAAGAAGATGTGGGTTTTCTATAAATGGAGTACTACTCAGCCATAAAGAATGAGAAACTGGAGTCATGTATAGGAAAATGGATGCACATTGAGGCCATACTTTAAACAAATATTTTTAAAATTTAAATTGTCTGAGATATTTTGTCACAGCGATGGAAAGCTGACTTATTATGTAATCCCTTTGGATCTTATCAGTGCTTCTCTTCCAGGACTCAATCCAGTATTCATTCTTTTATTTCCTTGTTCCCTTTATTGTGACAGTTCCTCTGCCTTCCCTTACTCTGGGTGACTCTGGCCTCTCTGAGTCTGTTAATCTGGATCATCCTGATATTTTCCCATGTTAGTCTGAGGTGATGCATATCCGGGAAAGGTATCACAGGAGCAGTGTGGCATCCTAAGTGCATCCTGCTGTGTTTTCCACAATGTTGTGATGTGTCCATGATGATGTTAACCTATCCGATAAAATTACCCAAATATTACTCCCTTTCCTTTTGTAATTTCTAATTATTATGGGTGAGGTAACTTGAAACTATGCAGTTTCCACTTAAACCTCCTCCGACTGTATCATCTGATTCAGCCAGCAGTGAATCTTTCTTCAAGTAAGAACTGTGGTGCTCTAATGGCGATGTTATACTTCACTATTGCTGCTCTCTTAACTAGAATTCTTCTGTGGGGAGGAACTACCCTTTATCTGCCATTTTTCTTCAGTGGTTTATTTATGTTAATGTGGACTTATGGATTTTTAATTCATTTTGTTAGAACCCAAATTTGACCATTGAGAAGGCTTTGAAACTGGCTGCTATACACAGTGTACATTTACATTTACTTGTATATCGACCTCTCTGGATTTTTGTTTTGAATCTGTGACTCCATGTGATACTTCTGACTAATCCTGCCCCACAGGGTTCATTTTAAATGTCCACCATTTTTGTATTTTTAATATCATTATTTCAGCACAGAGAAACATAGCATATATATATATATAT
>NW_022900945.1:5228598-5250231 GCF_012274545.1 Fukomys damarensis
ATATAACACACACACACATATATACTGTACTTACTTGTTCAACTTAGTATAAGTTCAACTTAGTATAAAAATAGCTTGAGAATTGGTAACACACCCCTGCAGAATGGTGTTTTGAATATATTCTCTTTTGTCCTTAGCTTTGTAGCATTTTGTCAAAAAGTTGTTTTTCAAAATTACTTAATTCTGTACCTTTGTCTCATTCTTTTCGGTAGAGCTACATGTCATCTTTTCTTTGTCACCCTACTATAAATGCTTTACTGCTTAACTTGTCTTTCCCACTCTTTGTGCTTCATTAACATACATTTTCCTTTTAAATATTCTACAACCATAAAGTAAATTGCAATTATTTTTTCTTTGAACAGTTATGCTTTTTAGAACAATTGAAAGTACATAAAATACTTTACCTTTATTTTGTTTCTAGTGCCCTGTTTTTAGGTTTTGAATGGATCCCATTTTCTGACATCATGATTGTTCTGTCTAGATCGTTTCCTTTGATATTTCTCATGAAGTAGTTTTCTGGGGATGGCTTCTTCCAGTTTTTTATTTATTTGAGATAATTTTTATTTCTCTTCCAAAAATTTTAAGATTCTTTTTTGTTTTATTCACTGGGTGTAGAAGTTGAATTCACATTTACTTCTATTCAGAGCTTGACAGATGTCCTTTTTTGTGTTCTAACTTTTCTTATGAAATGTTTTCCATCCACTTCTTATTCCTCTGGATGTAAAATTTATTCTTCAATAGGGAAAGATTACTCTTTGTCTTAGTTCTTAGCAGTTTGGTGTGATTATATCTATTTTAAATTTTGTTTTTATTTAATTCTGTGTAATTTCTGAGTTTCTGATGTTAGTCAAAGATACATGGGGTGATCAAAATACACAGTAAACGTTTAAATTAAAAATGACTCCCATAGAAGACCTATTGTCAGCGACCCTCACACCCTCCCCTTGTTTCAGATGCTGACCCCATCATTCTTGCTGACCCCGGAAGCAGTTCTGGAAGTCTTGGCACATGAGTGTGGATGGTAACTGCTTCTGTTGCCTAATGCAGTGGAATGGCTGCTGAGAAACACAACACTGTGTCCCTACCCTCCGTATTCACCAGATCAGGCACTGTGTGACTTCCGGTTTTAGTCAGTTCAGGACAAGGAGGCAGTCAGGACAGTTGCTGTGGGAAGTGGCAGGAATGATGGGAGCAGTTTCAGAGTAGGGGGAGTGTTTGAGGGGAATTAAGAGCAATGCGTCTTTTACTGCAATAAAGTTGTTAACTGTAAACATTCACTCTATTTTGGTCACCCATGTTCACCTCATGTGATCACTCTTTCTCTGCAGTCCAGTGTTCCCTCCTCCCTCGTCCCCCTCCTTCTTCATACTTGAGGTGGAACCGCAGGGTTGGCACAGCCAGGCGCGCACTTCACCATGCAGCGGCAGCCTCAGCGCCCCTCTAGCCTCTGGCTCGCTAACTCTTTGTTCATCTTCAAGTTAATTTCTCCTGCTTAGTCCATGTCCTTCCTCTAACTTCACTGACAGACATTTATCTATAAACCTCTGTTCATTTTTCTTTTTGTGTCGTAATGACTTACCTGTAGACTTTTTGACTCATGGGTTTAGGTAAAAGTGTAACTATATATAATCTTAAAAAGCTAACATTTTCACTGCTGTAAAATAAGAGTTTAGCTTTCTGATTTCTAAACCCACTGGCAAATAATACTGGCTCCATTTAGCTCATCATACTTAAAAATACCAAGATTTCATGAACTCTCATGACCCTTAGAGTTTATGTTACTTATAAGACACAGCAATTTTACTGTTTGTATTTTCCTGAGATGCAATCATTTAAAATTTAACTTCAGATTTTAATTGCTATTTTAATTTCATTTGCATGTAATATAAAAGTTAAAACTCCTACAATTAATACTTCATGTACAATTAAGAATATGACAGGTGTGCCTGTAATTTATGCCCCAAAAGTACAATAAGAAGTCGGAAGATAAAATTTAAAAAGACAGTCATAAACATCTCCTTAAGGCAATAAATTATTAATATTTGAAAAGTTGAAATCACTGTAGCAAAAAGTGCATTTTAATTTATAATTTAAACTGATTTATTGAAATGTTACAATGAAGCAATTTTAATGTCTTAAGGCACTTATCCATTCATTAATTTTAAATGCATTTATTAAGAACCATGTGTCCCATGCAGCTTTAGTGACAGGAAAAGAACAAAGAGTGAAGCACTCTGTGGTCAAGGAGTTCAAAGTTCAGGGAATAAACAACTGCAAAGTGAGGAGGAGTTTGTCAGATGAAGAATCTAGGTAGAGGCCTGGCATTGGCAAAGATATGAAGAAATAATGGTGTAATTTCTGGAAACTGTGAGTAACTATTTGAGGGCACAGAAGACACCAACCATGTGTAGTTGTTCATTACTCCCGCTTTAGCACGTAACATACGAGATATTCAATAAATAATTCCTGAATAAATTGATAGATCCACTACTAAATGAGGGTGAAAACTTATTATGAATAGTTTACTGGCCATAATAATAAAGAGAGATTTCACCTTACAGTGGGTTATTTGCTGAAATGTATTCTATAGGACATTAACTCTATAGAATATTAAAAAGTATGAAGTGGTCAAAAGAATATCTAAGAAATGCTAATTGCTCAGATTAAATAATTTTCTTTACAGAAAAACACTTGGACTTTAGTATGCTAATGTTGCTTTTGATCTCTAAGAGAGATTTGATTAGACTGTGTTTCCCTACTTCTGGAACTAAAATACTCCTACCCATGTCCCTGGCAAGTCAATAGAACTGTGCATAGGACTATATGCATTGGGAAACCACTCTAGGAAGTAGGGATCCATTACTGCTTTTATGGAAAAATTATGTTGGTGCACAGATCAGTGGCACAGATGCAGCTCTGGAGTTGGGGAGACCCATTGGTGGTTATTGTTACCAAACACATTAAAGGTGCCAAGGCTCCGGGGAGATGCTGCCAACGAGGACAGAGGGGAAGACAGAAGATGTCACAGGAGGAGAATGGAGACCATTGAGTGACAAAAGAGATGTAGAGGTGAAGAGGGATTGAAAACCTTGCATAATTTCCAAGTTTTTCTTGGTTACTAAGATGGAGATGCCAGTTAAAAAAGATACGGATCTTAGAACGAGAAGGGTTTGGAAGGGAAGTATGGCAATTGCATCTGAAGTTCAGGTAGGCAGCCGAGATTAAGTGTGCAGGCCGTAATGAGATATACTGGTTTGGATCTTAGGAGCACCTAGGGATCATGGTGAAAGTTCTGGGAATGCCATATCTAGAGCTACATGGAGTGTATCACCTTTGTCCTCCACAGCCAGTTAGACAAGCGACATCAGCTCTTGTCTTCAAGATTTAGCTCAGGCTTCTATAACAAAGTGTCACAGAACAGGTGATTTATAAACAACAGAAAGTAATTTCTTATTGTTTGGGAGACTGAAATTCTGAACTCAGGGTGCAGCATGGTTGGATTCTGGTGGTGGCCGTCTTCCAGGTCGCAGACTGATGTTTTCTGTGATAGTCCAACATGGCAAAACAAATAGGGTGAGGAAGCTCTCTAATGTCCCTTTTATAAGGGTGCTAATTCCGTTCAAGAAGGTTCCATTCTTATAACAAGATTAGTTCCCAAAGATTTCCATTCCTAATACCATCACATTATCAAGGGTTGAGATTTCAGCATAGGAATTTTGGAAAGACACAGATATTTAATCTGTTGTAGCTATCATAGCACCCCCCAGCCTTCTCTTCTCCATGCTCACTTACGTTAAATATTCCTAGTGGGAAACCCTATCTCGATATCTACTCATGCTGTCCTTTAAATGCATCCCAGATCGTCAGTGTTTCTCCTAAGAGATGGTACCACACTGAACCTTGTAACATGCGGATAGAATTTCGCACACTGTGCTGTATTGAATGTCTTTTTCTGTATTTCCATGATCATTCTGCTCTAACTCTATGCCATTTACTCCTTTCTTCTGCCCAACACTTACAGTGCCTCCTGAATTAGGCACTTATGGTGCCCAAAGGCTCCTGAATTAGACTCTCTCCAGTAAACTGTCACCGCCTGAGATTTCTCCAGCCTGTGCCCCTGAAGTTCATCCCTTGTCTCATCTGACTTGAGTGTCAAACCTTGCTGTTGGAACTACTCCTTGTTCTTCTCCACTTGTCCTTGTGCATGTCATGGCCAGACTCTTCCTTGGTGACAGCTGTGTGGTCAAGGCTTTGACTTTGACTTCTGTAATGGTGGGATTTGGGTCAACAGCCCATTTCCTGTACTGCACACAAGATCTCAGTTTCCAGGCATTCACCCATGGCCCTCCCTTTGCACTCACCGGCATCTCAGGTTCATGCAGAAGAGGTTAGACATGATTACACGCAGTTTCAGTGGAGCAGGAGCCATATCTTTTTAAAAAATTATTTCTGATGTCTAGCAGGATGTCTGGCACCTACTGGGATGTTGAATAGGTAGATGGGTAATAACAAGAAGCAGCTCCACTTCTGACCACTCAATATTTAACATTTTATCCTTTTAATACAGTTTTATTCGAAAACACGAGTTCTTGTGTTAAAACCACTGGAAACTAGCACTTCACAGGGAACATTTTAATTCGCTGAACTATTTTTCATTTCTAAGAGTTGAAACGGCAGGGGTTGTTTAGGCATTTTTTCCTATTTATTTGTTTACTTTTGAAGGTACTCTTCACGGAAGCACCGGGCACAGCATTTTACATTTGGTTTTCCTGTTTCCCCATGAGGTACATAATCTTACTCCCTTTTTAAGGATGAGAAGAAACTGAAGCTGAGCGGCTTACATGGCCAAAGCTGATAAATGGAAAAGGTGAGATCAAATCCCCAGCTTTTAACGTAGATCCAGGTTTTCTTCCTCATGCTCTAGAGAATGCTCTCTGTCTTTAATGAGCACTGTATCACATAGACCAATTATTTCTATTTATTCTCATGTTTTCTTAGCTTGAAAGGCAGAAAATGAAAGGCTATAAAATATCTGAGAATTTGCTGTACAGGAACATTGATTACTTCTTAGCAATTAGATGCTACAGTTCTTTTCCTGGAGAAGAACTTTTAAGATAAATCACGTTTTTGTTTCCAGTGGTAATATGCTAAAAAGGTGCAATGCCAGAGTGACTCAGAAACAATATGTACTTATTACTGTCATTTTCTAGTCCAGAGAAGAGAGGAGATTGACTCGTAGAGGTGCAAGAGGGTGAATGTCCTGCGGACTTCAGATTGGGGATGAGGAAAGTGAAGAGTCGTTGGTTGAGCAAATGCATTATAGCAGACTGATCAAGTCATACCACACACCATTCTGTAGTAGAGGTGGTCCCCAGAAACCGCCATCTGGCTAAATTTAACTTTTTGTTGTGTCAGGGGACTGTGAAGTGGTTGCTATGGTTCATTTTTATTCTTCAAATTCTCATACAGATCTAGCAGGGATGGAGTAGTTGCCACTTTCCAATTCTTCAACTACAATGAGCTTAATAATAAAATCCCTACCATTTGTTATCTGTTATTTATTGGGTGATCTGTTTTTTTCTTCCCAACAAGCATAGGAAGAAATTTTACAATTTATGATGGAGAGAATTTGAGCTCGGAGAGAGTAATTTGCTCAGGGTTCCCCATTTGAAGCTGGGGTTTGAACCAAGATCTGACTGAATGCTCTTCTTTGATCTCTATTGCGCAGTGTTTTGGGGCATTGATGCTTCTTTGAACACAGATCTTTACTTTGCTCAACCTCCTCTTCAACAGCTCTAAAGTTCACGTTATTGACAAAAGTAAGATTTACGAGAAACAGCAGAAATAAATATACACATTCTTCAATTCAGTACTTAAAGTTTCGACTTCATTATTGGAGGTCTCAGTGCAGTTGATTTGTTACAATTACCTGTTGGAGATGAAAGAAAAGTGTTTATTCTGTGAAGAAAAGCAAGGGTGGATTTGGAGGGGTTCCTCTAGATAGCTCACTGGATTTTGCTGAAAAACTTTTGCCCCACCGTGACAGACACTCTTCCTGAGATCCTCCTGGGTATATCTTCTGAAGGGTTCTCTTTTGTGTACAGTGTGTTCATTTTGATCTCTCTCTTGTTGGATTTCTGTTGGATATTTCTTCTGTGATTCCAGTGTGGTATTTCTCATTGGTTTGTGACTTTTGGCCCGTGAAGATCCAGTCAGCCAGGGCACAGATGCTAACATTTAAGTGGGTTAAGGTACAGGTGAAGCGAAGGTGTGTTCAGAGGAGGGTATGAGGAGACTGAGCTTCCATTCACTGCTCAGAGATGTGGTTACTGCTTGTGCAGTTTAACTCATGGGCCAGTGTATGGAGAACTGGACTCTGAAGCCAAGCTTGTTCAAGGGTGTGCAGACACAGAGCAGTGTCTAGTAGGTGACAGCCTGTGTAGAGAAAAATATTCCTGCTTTGCGAAGTGATCTCAACAAAGACCTCTAATTAACAGGGTGTGATATGGATAGGGAAAAGGATAATTTCCCTGAGTTCATTTTTTATGGGTTCATTCATGAGCCTTAAACAGTAAGAACAGCTTGGGATGCACAGCTCACTTGGAGAACTCTGGACCCGCAGACACAGAAGATCGTCTCTCCACTCCTTAAAGAAGTTTATTTCAGCTCACAGATCCTAGCGGCACTGCAGCAGGGCATCACAGACTGCCATGATCACCTTAGAACAACTGTACCCATTTTTTCCCTGCATTGTTTTCCAATGAATTATAAATAGACAAAACTACTGGAGCAATTGTGGAGTTTTACAATGCACTTCTGGCTTCCAGGGATCTGCCTGACTCTTTGATATCAGTTTAAGATAAACCAGGTAAAATCCAGTTAAAATGAAGGCACTGTTGTCCTAACCCATATGGGTCCCTCTTTCTGACCCAAATTGCAGGGATTTAGCTGGTCTTGCTGTTGCCCAGGGTCTCATTTCCATGCCCTAATAAATTGTACTCTGTTGAATCATAGATCTATTGACCTTTTTTTTTTCTCTGAAATCATGGCACCTTGGGTTCTGCCCTCATATGCTGAAATATTCCAGAACAATAACAAAACCCTTTCAATCAGAATCTTTGGTAGAAATCTAATGTGTAAATCAGCAAAATATTAATTAGTTCGATCTGGGGTGGGGACCTGAACATCTACCTGCACAGTATTCCATTATGACTTCCTTGAGTACAACTGGGGCCTCCATTCACAGCCACTGGTCTACACGAAAGGGATTTGTGTTTCTCATCCTAGTTCCCTGGGGTAGGGACATATTCACTGCTATGGGCCATAGCTTTGGTTTTCTGTGATGTGATGGATTTTCCAAGTGTGGTTTTCTGTATTTCAAGGACCCTGCTGAAGCGGTGGGAGCCTCAGCAGGCAGCTGGAGACCTGCATCCCGTACTTCATCTCTGTTTTTATCAGTGGCTGTGGCTAATTAGAAAGGGCTTGGAAGCCTGCGAAGAGCTGTGACACAGTGGGTCATGTTTTCTTTTGATCACGCTTCTCAGTGATGCTGCACGATGCCTTTTAGCCCGAACCTCACGTGACCCACCTCCCCATAGATACCCACTTCCGATCGCTGCTCGGCTCTCAAATTCCATCTCCTGCCGGAAGTCTCCCATCTTTTCCCCTCTTTTGTCAATTGGTAGCATTTTTTCAGACTATCTTATAATTGTTTATCTACCTTCTGGCATTAGATTATGAACTCTGAACGGGAAGGGACTGAATCATTCACCTCCCTGTTTCTAGTTCTTGACATAGCTCTTACTTCATTGTAGCTATTAAAAAGAAATTTTATATTTTGTGAAAATACAAAAATATATTTTCATAAATCACTGATGAGGTAGGAGGGGAAAGCCACAGTCTTTTGTGATTTTTCCAGGTTGGAGCGCTTGCCCTTTGTGTGGTGTGAACACAGTGGCTGAAGGAAAGTGAATAGTCTGCCATTGTACATCAGCAACATCTGGTGATTGCAACCCCCGTGCAGTTCACACAAAGCCTCAAGTCTGAGCCAGGTCTTGGGATCCCGATTCTTAGACATTTCAAGTCGAAGCACAGTGTGAAATTGCGTTCCGGTGCCTGTGTTTTATTCATTGGTGGCTGGCATATTATTTTGAAGTTTTGCTTACCCGAGATTTGCTTCTGCTTGCTTGTTTCTTGCCAACTGTTCCATTCTACCACGGGCTCTCACAGGACAGCAGATGCCGCTCTCCTTCTCCTCTTTCCCTCCCAGGTCTCTCCCAGGGCAGGAAGGCTTGCTGGTCGACACGGCAGTGTTCCCTGGAACCACCTTTGTGACAGTAGCTTCCGAGGCGATAGATAAAGCATGTTCGTGTTTAGATATTTATATTGTATAGTTTTATAAAGACTCTCAAGTATGCGTGTGGGTATATATAAGTGCACACTGCATGTACCACCACCGCCATACCTGGCTTCTCCATGTGGGCAATGCTTTTCCCTTTTCCTCTCCGTCTGAGAGCAAAATTAATCAAGCAATTCAATAGCCATACTGAGAATAATAAAGCATCCTGCAATTAGAAGCAGAGTTCCCGAAGTGCTGTAATAGCAGAGTCACAATCTATGGAAAATAATGAATGTCTCAGTGACAAAATGATGTGGCCGCCTTCCTCCCTCAGAAGAGTGAAGCCTCAGCCGGCGTTAGAGTCGGGGAGGTGTCTGGCCGTGGCAGTGGGGAGGGCACACAGCTGACCGAGAATTGAGTGAATTAGGGCAACTGACCCACATCTCATCTTCGGGGACCTGTGATCAGAAGTCCAGGCATGAGATAAAGGGCTGCATCGGAGGTGGGGGTATGAGGCATTTAGTATGAAATCGAGCTGGTGGCTCCTTCACTTACAGTGCATGGACCTCCCCAGCCACGACTAGCT
Source organism: Fukomys damarensis (assembly GCF_012274545.1). Classification (NCBI taxonomy): domain Eukaryota; kingdom Metazoa; phylum Chordata; class Mammalia; order Rodentia; family Bathyergidae; genus Fukomys; species Fukomys damarensis. Next base: position 5,237,523 of record NW_022900945.1, read on the forward strand.
CTGCGGAAGTAACACACTCACACTTTTACAGAAATCACACTCTGAATGCAATACAATGAGAAGTGCTCATTACAGTGAGAAGTGCTCAAGACAGATTAGTAAATCTTCACAAAATTCAGCTTAAGAACGAACTCAGGAACAAGCAACAAAGGAAGCACAGGAACAATGTAAAGATTAAAAAGTTTTGCATTTTAATTGGTCTAGAAATGTTAATTTATTTTTATTTTTTATGTTTTTTTTTTCCCTGTGTACAGGGGTAACACACATCGTACTAAATATGTAAGGTCATATTTACGTGGGTTTGATTACAGAAACTAATAAAGTATTCTCTAAATAATGAAAAAATAAGATAAGGCTATAAGAGCGAGAAGCAATTTAAATATGTTCAGGGACCATTTTCATCTCCAGAATTAAGGATTATTTTGATGTTACATCATTGCCTTTTCTCTTTCACTTTCCTTTTTAGTTTTCTTTTAGGATTTCCTATTTTTAATGTTCATACAGAGATTTCTTTAACTGAAATACCGAATAGTTTCTTTGGTGTGAAAAACTAATACACAGGATCCTAATGAGACAATTAATAATGTGAAATAGGAAGTAAAGGGCTAAAGGTGTAAGGAAAGTGGGAAGGGTGGGGGAGAGGTAATAAGGGAGAGGAAAAAAGTGTGAGAGAAACATCTTCATTTTCTTTTCAAGAATGATGAATAAAGGAAGAGAATGTTATCTTTAGAAAAAAAAATAAATAAAGTAGATTTGGGAAAAAATAATAAAATGTAAAGCTAAAAAAGGATACATTTTTGCTAAACCTATGGAAGACAAGTATCAACAATAAAAAAGACTGCTTACCAGTTAATATAAAAATGCAAATACTGAAAAACACATGGAAGAATTTGCATAATCAGAACTCCTTCAAGTAATATTTTATTAGAATAAAAGGGCTGGGTGAAGTCCCAAATTTCAGGAGAACATGTAGATAGCATTCAGTAAGACAGTTGACAAGATGGGAGGCTCAGAAAAAGGCTGGGGGACGTCTGCTTTCTTGTGTCCAAGACTTGTTTTTGGACAGCAAAGCGAGGGGCAGCTGGGGCAGAGCAGCACGGGTCTACATCTAAGCTGCTTCATGAACAGGTGGGGAGCGGGTGCCATGCACCCAGGGCTGTGCGCCTGGGCTGTCCAAGGTCCATGGCTCTCTCTGGCAGTTGGAGAGGGGCCCCCTTTTCATACCAGGATGTTAGAATTGAAGCGGTTATGCTAATAAAGGAATAATGACCAGAGGCAGCTGCTAGACTTTGGAGACAAAAATCTGAAAAGAGTTTTGGAAAAGCTTTGTGGAGTACAGAGGATGTTATCATAAGGACATTTTCTTGGATTGCAGAGGAAAGAAATTGGTCTAAGGCTATGTTCAGCACCCTCTTATGTATTTCAGTCCAGTCACAACTCCTGCTGATCACTGTAATAAGTGCAGTTGCCCGAGGTATCAAGGCTCTGTGTGGGCTCGGCTGTCGTACACGACTCTGCCTTTCACATACAGAAACCCCAGTGGAGAGAAAGTTCCCACAGATAGACAACAAAATGAGACAGCCATCTTCACTTCTACTTCTAGTCTCTGGAATCTGTATTTGTATCTACATTAAAACAATACTGAGCCTTTCCTGTTCAGGTGGTTACAGAGTACTTAGATGAAGGAGTTTAAAGGCCATGAGCACTTTTTCTCTCTGATTCTCTTCGTTCTTCCCTTTGTTGGCTCTGAATGCAGGTGAGCCTCTTGGAAAGGTGGTTGTAGGCTGTTACGGACTCAACATCACTTTTACCATTCATGAACCCTAGGAGAGACGGAGACCTCGCTCTGCCCCCCGCCATCTTCCAGTATCCCCAAATTCAATTCCCAGGAGATTCTCTGATTGGGGCTGGTCAGAGGCCCACCCTTGGGATGATCATGGTGGTCAGGGAGATGGATTCTCACCCGGCTTGCAATGAAGCAAGAACCTGTCCCACCAAAACCATGTGGGGAAGGAGAACAGCTCCTGCTCAGAAAGGGGGACAGCTCGGCTAAGCAGGGACAGCGGCTGCTATAGGTGTACAGGAGAATATACAGTGTCATATGTACATGAAGAAATGCCCCACCTCATTGGCAATTTAAGAGATGTAAGATAAAGAAGGGAGAACATTTTTAATCTAGCAAACTGAAAAATAAGGGAGGAATGATATTACTAAATGATGAAGGGAAATGGGAACTCTGGCCTGCTTTACAGGAGTTTTCCTGAAGAAAATACAGTATAAAATGATATTTAATGTAATGAGGAAAATTTTAATTGCTGTGTGAAAGAAAGCAGGACACAGACTATATAAAGTTCCATTTTAGCTATTTATAAAGCAGTGTGGCTATGGGCATATATGTATACTTACAAATTTGATGCAACTTTTCTCTTCACAGTGTGACTGTAACTGATTTTTAATTTTCTTCATGCTTTTACACACACCCTAATTATATTCTATGTCTATAATTGTTTTATTATTTTAAGTTTGAGATACTAAAATATAATGTACTACAGAGAGTAATACAAAAATGCTCTTGTATCCACAGCTTAGTTTAGCAATTATTTTTATGTTGTTATATTTGCTTCAAGTCTTATTTTAACAGAAAGAGTCGCTTTTATCCGCCATGCTCAGCTCCATCCCTTTTATTTCTCCACGGTGAACCACTGTGATTAAGTTGACACGTACACTGCCAATCCTGCCTATACATTCAAAATAGATCGTTACATTGTATTCAGTTCATAATCAGAAAAATGTTGTATCGATATGCAGCTGGAACAGGCAAACGCCCCAAATTTTAGTGGGTGACAAACAGAAAGGTTTTTTTCTGACAGTGTCCCCGATTCCCATCCTTGTACAGATGTTTTCCTAACTCCTCTGTTTCTCCCATCTTTTCAAAGAGAATGCGTGAAGGTGGGTGGTTACTGCATAGGCTCAGGATAGCTCTATGCCCTGAGCTGGTTATTTCAACTCGCTTTTGACAGAGTGATTTATTGCCCCATTCCGTGGGATGGTGCCAAGAGCAGGTAAAAGCGTCCCACTGAGCCTTAAGGAGTGAGCGCAGGTTTGGTTTGGATCAGCTGCTGTCGATGGCGCGCTTGCATATGGGCTCCCGTACTCTCCCTATTCAGCTACCTGTTTCCGGTGAGCCTGTCTGGTTCCACCTTGGACCCCAGCTTCAGGCACTGTGCTCCATTGCAACCTCCTTCCCTTTAGTGGGGTCACGGCAGAGGCCCAGGTACCACTGGCTGGAAGGGTCGTTCCTCCTCCACAGCGCCAATGGAGCACTGATGGGCCAGGCCTACTTTCCTTATGGCCTCCTAGTCCAGGGAGCAGGGACTTGCTTGTAGTCTTAAATAATATATTGCTATTTAAAACTGTATGTACAACACCCTTTAATTTAGCTAAGATCTCCTTTTGTAGGGGGAAATAGGCATGCAGGGAGCTCTGTAGTGAAAGGGGTGAGTTCTTGCTTCTCCTCTGGATACAAATGAGTCAGAGTAACTTCTCCGCTCCCAAGCCCCTCAGTGTGCTGTGCCTGAGAAGTGCTCCACGCCCACGTTCGGGTGAGGCATGTCCCGATTTGTCCTTGGCACAGAGCTGTCCCTTTTGGGCTGAGGTTCCTCTACCAGTCACTCTGGAGCATCCAAGTCTGCAGCCCGCTCGCTGGTCAGGGTTCTCTCCTCCCCAGCCCACCACTTTGAGGGAGTGTGGTTCTAAATCCAGCCAAACAGTGAGGAAGTTTCCTTATTTCTCTCAGATCTTCTCCCAAACATGGTGTTTCTGTGTAGTTGGATGTGATACTTTTTCCTACCTGCTCTCCATTTTCTTGTCTTGTTTATTATCAAGCAAGACTACTTCCTCACCCCAGTTCCACAAGTAAAATAGTAGCTGTCCTGAATTTTCATCAGGGGGAAGGGCACATTGCAATGGAACACTTTGTGGCTCTAATGGAAAATTATTAAAAAAAGTTGTTTCCAAAATCCTTTAGGGGCTACTTTTTAAATGTTATCTTCTGAGATTCAGCATTGCAGAGAGAAATGCTTCTCTCCAGCCTGAAGTGGATGAATTTATGGGGGAAAAATAAGTCAGTGAAGTCTTACTGCGCTGTGAAAAGTGAGTGCTGATGCAATCAGTTTGCCTTAATGCTGCAGAGACTGCACAGGACAGCAGGTATGCTGTCCGCGGTGGCTTTCTCTTCCCTAATTAGTAACTTCTTTTGTTTCCCCCGGAGACACTCATGGACTTTTTTTTTTTTTTCATATTGCTCCAGTTGTGAGAGATTACAGGTACATGTGAAGATATTTTTACTGTGGCACCAGCTCTGGATAAATTAACACACATTTAAAAGAGTGGTAGGAGCAAAATGGATGTTTTCTGCAGGATCCAACTTTAGCTCTTGCCTTGCTCAAGTTGGCAGCTTTAATAAAAAACAAAATGAGCTTTTGTGTGTTTTGCACATGAACCTGTGCCTGAGCCAAAAGAGAGAAGCGTAAGGAGCCCTGGAAGTTGTTTTTGGGGCTTGCTTCTCTGAAGCAAACAGGCCTAGGAAGCAGTGTCATGAGTTGTGTGTTTTATTTGCACATCCTTAGTGCATGCATGTGGCTGGAGAAGCAACTCGTGAAACCTCCACTCAGCTCCTCGAGACTCTGGTCTGAGAAAGTTTCTGTGAAGTTTTTCCTGTCACTGCAAGTCTCATAGATCAGCCAGCTCCAAGAGAAAAAGACCTTGGGATTATGTAACACACAGTTTCCTTAGAGGGCACGTTCACAACTTAAATGGGCAGTTGTTCTCGACAGACTTTATCCTTCCAAATTCACACTCTGACCCCATTGTTTCAAAACCTCATTCTGCCTGGGGTTGAATCAGGAGGCCCTGCTTTGTAGATGCGAATATTGAGGGTGAGTCTCATATCAGACTTTGGGTACCAAGCCAGCACCCTTTACCATGTAAGGAGATGGTTGTCAAGTACAGTTTTTTGGGGGTGGTGCTTTTTCTGAAAGCCACTGCAAAATTGAACTCTTTCTCTTCCCCTGCTTCCCAAATATAAATCTCATTATCACTTATAAAACTAATAGTCTGAAGTCATAATTAGGTAATTTTTATTTGGAGACAAACAGATGCAAGTTGGTGTCCTATTGACTCAATGATTTTATTCACAAACAAAGAAAAGTCCTTCTCTTAGAGCAATGCTTAAGAATTTAGCTCTGGCATCAAGCAGATGGAAGTGATTTGGAGCCCCAGCCTTGTAATTTGCCAGCTGCTTGACTTGGGGTAAATTATTTAACTTCTTCAGGGCTCAGATTTTTACTTCTCAAAACGGAAACACCAACCCTAATTCAGAGCGTCGCCTTGACCATAGACAAGTGATGGAAGGTACAAGCTGCAGTGCCTGACACGCATTCACTGCTCAGCTGCTCCCAGCGTGTCAGTGCTGTACCTCACACCTCTTCCTTCGGTCCTCGTTGTAGGGGCATAGAAACCTTGGAGAGAGGGCAGGTGGGCTGCAGAACTGTGGGAACAAAGGGACAGATGGTAAGGATACATCAGTAGAAATTTTCTTTAGCTCTTGTTAACTCCCTGTCCTGAACCGTGCAGGTTGTTCACGTTCAGGACTGAATGCTGTGTAGATGCGCCCTCTCTCTCCTGTCGTTGAGTCCGTCTTGCGTGAAGACAGGTGATCACCTGTTTGTCTCACTGGGCATGTGCAGGAGTGGAGAGAAGTTGATGGCTCTTTCATCAAGCTCTTCCCGAGAATCCAAGTATGATTGTCCCTCCTCCTGTCTCTTCCCTCCTCATCCATCCTTCTCCCTTTTGCCTCCTGAGTCCCATCCTTTCCTTTTTGATCTTTCAGCAGTTTTGCATGAGAGAGGATTCTAAGTAAATTTAGACCTTGCCCATGTGTATGTGGGAATCGAGGGAATAATGAATTGCATTTGGAGTAATTTCAAAAGCAGTTTGGTTACCTAATATATTACTTTGACAATATTAAATCTTTTAGTTTCTTTGAAACAGCACTATTTTACTGAAAATGACAATATTTTAACTTGACCACATTTGTTTTTACTTAAAATTTTTTAAATTGCTTCTTCTGTATCATGAGACATAAATGGATTTCAATCTCATAAAACTGATGACTCTAGATATGAAGTTCTCTATCGGTTTTCTATTACTTATTTCTTAAATGATTGTGGGATGGATTACAGCGTTTAATTTTCTAAATTAACATTGCAAGATTGGAACAGTTGGAACATTTTCTTTTAGGAACTGAGGAAGGGCAGTAATGGATGGTAATTAATTAAGATGATAAATCATTTAAGACTATTTTAATTGAGGTCTTCTGATTTCTTATCTCATTTTAAAAGTGTTAAAAAGGATGAGACATTTAGGATTTTTTTTTAAAGTTGGGGAAGTGTTTGTTCACTACTGCTGTGATTAATTACCATGAGCCTAGTGGCTTAAAACACCCAGCTTTATTATCGTGCAGTCTGCACATTAGAGGTCAGGCTGGTTTCACAGGCCAGCACCCTTTCCGAAGGCTCCAGGGAAAGTTTGTGTCTTTGCCTTTGCTGCTGCTAGAGAACATCTGCGTCCCTCAGCTTCTGCCCTCTGGTGCCATCTTCAAACCCAGCAGCACAACAGCTCTCCTGCTTGCATCTCTGCACCCTTTGTCTTCTTTCTCTTCCGACCCTGTGATGACGTTAAGCCCACCTGAATTATGTAGGATACTCACCCCATTTCAAGACCCTCAACCTCACTGGCCAATTCCTCTTTGTCAGGTAAGCCTCTGTACCATGTAGTGTGTATAGATGTCCTGGTTTGGGGACCAGGACATTGATCCTCTTTGATGGAACTGTAACCCAGCCAGCCATGCCAATATCAGAATTGTCAACTCTGTATGGTAAAAGGGGAAAAGTTAATGAAAGCTTCTAGGATTCAAGGTCATAAAAGGCAATCAAAGATTGAAAAATGGGCAAGCCGAGATGTGACAGATGAGCAACGGCAATAAATAACATGTCAGAATGCAGGGGCAGATGTTTGTAACGTGTGGCAAGGATGGCCACCCATGATATTTTCTGTAGCTCACCAATAGCACACAAAGGGACTAGCAAACAGGTAATAGAGAGAGATGGATGGGGTTCAGAGAGACCTGTCAGGAAGGTGACGACTTAGAGGCAGATTGCCATTACCGCAAGGAGAACAGAGCGAGGGATGCCCTCTAGTCCCAATTTTCCTTGTGATCTGGTAGTTGACCTCCATGAGACAAAGAGGACTCAAGAATTATAAGAAATACAGCCTTATAATTCATTTTAAAAGCGAATATTCTTTGTATCTCCTGAAATGGATATGTAAAATTAAATGGTCTGATAGGTGTATAAAAACTTAATTTTTATTTTGGAAATAGTTATGCCTGTAAAGGCTATTTGAATGTACCTAGGATTACAAAGCCATGTTTCGGTTGGTAACAAACCAGGAAGATTAGTTTCTTGCTTCTTTCTCCTGTGCCTTTTCTCCTTGAATAATCAGTATCCTTCTCTATGTTCCCTCTGCTGGCTTCGCTTTCAGCCTTTGTTTCCTGTCTTCCCGAGTGGTCCATTGGCCTAACCTGTCTCTAGACTTTAATGCCTCCTTCTCTTGTGTACTTATTACTATATGGTTACAATAGCTGATTGTGTCACTTGGGTTCAAAAATCCTTTTACTGATTGCAGCAGAATGAATTTTAGATCCTGTGGCCTGACCTTCAAACCCCTCTAAAATTAGATGGCCTGGTCTGAACAGGTGACACAGTGCAGGGCAAGAGGTGAGGAGTCAGTAGACCTTGGATCAAGCCCAACTCTCACACTGACAGACTTGTGAGTTGGGCAAGGCAGTGATCTTCCCTGAGCTGTAGCTACTTTATCTTTAATTGGAAAGTATCACAATGCCTGCATTAAAAGATTGTTAGGGGAGTTATATTTTAAATAATGAACGTGAAAACCCTTTAAATATAAAGCCAGAATTTTATCATTCTTCTCATTTGTTGTGTTTCTCCCATCTTTTCTTCTGTCGACTGTCCCCACACACTGTCTACACTGAGGTATTTAATGTTTTGTACAGATAGCACACGTTTCCTCCATTTGCCTTTGGGCACTAGTTTCCTGTTGCTGCTGTAACAAATAACCATCAATTTAATGACTTAAAACAACAACATGAATTCACTGTCTTACAATTCTAGGTGTCAGGAGTGTAAATGGGTCTCAGCAGACTGAAACCCAGGCTTCAGCAGAACTGTGCTCTTTCGTTCCGTTCCAGGAAATAATTGGTTTCCTTGTTTACTCCAACTTTTAGAGGCTGCCTAGATCCCACTAATTACATTTCTTCAGCCTCTTGTTCTGTCCTTATATCTTCTTTGACTCTTGCACTCCTCCTTCCCTCTCATAAGATCTTGTGATTGTAATTAGGGCCCACTCAGGTAATTGGAATAATCCACTCTTTCAAACTTCTTAACCTAATTACAAAGTCCTTTCTGTTCACTAAGGTAACGAAGTGGGCAACTATAGGTCCTGGGAATTAAAACATGGACATTTTAAGGGACTCTTTTGTAGTCTTCCACACTTTGCTGAATCTCTTTTTTTCACCTGGGGTTGCTGCTCACCTGAACTAGCACTTAAGTATAGGCTACTTTAGTGTTTTCTCTGCCATAAAACCTTTCCCATTTACTCCTAAGTAGAAGTCATTTCTTCCCTCAGTAAACTGTGTGTGATAGGAGAAGCATTTGTAATATGCTCACATCTTTCCTGTAATCTTCAACTGAATATTTTGAGTATTGTTTTGGTAGCTATTCCTCATGTCTTAGTTCTGTGAAGAGAAAGGAGGAAAAATACATCGGCAGATTGTGGAGGAAGACAGAAGCTGAGCCATGCTCACGACACACCTGCGGAAGGATTGGCGTGAGGCGGGACCCATCAGAGTGAGGCACCTGGCAGTGACCCAACGCTGAAACAAATGATCTCACTGTTCTTCAAGGTGCTAGCACAGGACCAAAGAAAGCACTCTGCTGAATTGGCTATAAGCGACGCTCCTAACTGCTTTTGAGAGGGAAAACAAGCAAGAAAGAATGTACCTAGAAGTTGCCTGTGCTTCAAGGAGGCTCTGCCTGGAGACAGGATTTGTGGGTGCCGCGATGGATTGGATCCGGAGTGCACTCAAAGAAAGGCGTAGGTGTTGAAAAGCTGCTCTCCAGTGGTGGTGCTGTGGGAGGTTGTGGAACTGCAGGAGGTGGGCCTTAGCTGGGGGAAGCGGGCCCTGGGACATGCTCTCCAAGGGCATATTGGGACCCTGACCCCCATCCTGTGCTTTGTGGTTGCCACCAGCTCAGCACTTTTGCTCCATCCTGTGTAGTTTGCCATGATGTCTGTCTTGCCACAGAGCCAAGTGACCACAGACTGAAACCTCTGAAGCCGTGAGCCCTTATAACTTTCCTTCCTTTAAGGTAATTTTCTCAGGTAGTTTCTCACAGTGATGCAAGATTGACTGACACAGCTTCTACTAAGAACTCAGCTCCAGAGGGCTAGTGGGCTTTCAGGGCAGAACTTGAGCCAACTGGCTCAGAGGCCTTACACTTAGAAAAGTGATAGAAGTTTTCTGTTGTCCCTTACTGGCCTGGAAGGAAGAAAATATAGCATAATGTTTTAGACATATACACAATCCATGTTACATATATTTTGCTTTTAAGGTCAGAAATAATTTTTTTCCTAGCTAAATGCCAGTAGTTTTAACCTAAGAATTTAAGGCTAACATAACTGTGACTAAAATTATCATTTAGCAGTAGAAAGATGTTAGCAGAATTCTTTTTTAAATTTACAACAACATTTCTCCAACAGTGATTTTAATCATAGTTCACAGGCTATTGTCTTGTAAAATGGAAAGAATTTTTAATTTAAAAAATGGAATACCTTCCTCTATCTGATAATAATTATGAAGACAATACGATAGTTACCGATGTTACAATTTTGAAAGAGTGATTATGGACAAGGACAGATGGTGCGATGCTTAGAAATAAAACAAAAACCAAAACTGCAACTAATAGAATAAAATAGGTTATAAGCTGATCAGAATTCATCAGCGGTGCAGTTTAATTCCATGGTACTGTACTGTTATCTGTCAAACATACTTACAATTAAGAGAAAATACCTCCCAGCGTTTCCATGGTGCTAGAGCATTCCAGTAGAACAGCCAGCCCACACAAGGCCGGGGAGCTATAAAATATTAATTCAGTACAAGTATGCATCCGACAATCTCAACATTTATTACAGGTTATAGCAATTTTGCCCTAACAAGTGACTCAGTTAAAATGAACACTGGCAAATATTGCAGAACAGGGCCTACCTTCCCACTTTCCAAAAAGGTGTTTTTTCTAAGCTGAAGATAATAAGGCTATTTGCATGACAGAGAGCTGTCTGAAGTCACTATTTATGCATTCTGAATGATGAAGCAGGTTCAAGGTTACACAACACCTATTAGCTACGCGGCTTTGGCTTGCTGCAAGTATGGCGCGGGGAGGGAGATTCTGAGGTCCTGGCTGGAATGGATTTGTTTCTCTTAGGACACATCTGTTCAGGAATCAGAGAACTGCTGAGTTTTGAGGTGGAAGAAAGAGAACTTTTGTCCTAGCCAAGGTCAGAGGGAGAAAACATCTGAGAGGGAAGAAGTGATCTGGTTCCTCTTTGACCATCCTCCCAGTGGCTCATCAGAGTGCCAGAAAATTCACCACTCAGACATGAAGTTCACCGTGCACTGAAAAAAACAAAAAATATCATTTTTGTTTCCAGCTGGAGGCTACCTATAAGATTTATGTAGATCAAGCTATTCTTATATTTCTCTTAAATTAGGTACATTCATAGCTTGTGAATAAAAGACTTCTTTCATTATGTGTATTTCCCCCCAACACATTCCTTTTACTTCTTAAAAATATTTGTGGTATAAAATGCTGAGTTTCACAGTAAGTTATTTATAGAAATTATGTAAAATGTCTTAACACTATTTATCATGTATGATGAGTCCAGTCATGACTCATATTATCATTGGTCATCTCATTAACTATCACTGCTGGCGTTTTTGTCTGAAATGCTAAACGAATATAGCCCAGTATTTACGGATTCCAGGCAGTCATCGTGTCAACACCAGTCCTTCATATCCAAAGTATTTGAAGGTGGAGGGAGGTTTCCTGTTCAAATAATTTCTCATTTGTTTATCCATGATTCATTTTTCACTCTAAAGTCACTGCCTTTTCAGATTTTTCAGACACTCATGGCCAGTGTCTGCAAGGATTATCTTTTACTGGTGAAGAAAATAGGAGTGTCTAGATACATAAGTCACAAGGAAATGCATCTCTCAAACAGCATGGTGAAACCTCCTTTTTACTATTAAAAGTAATTACTCCCAATAGTTACAAAAAATGAGCACAAGGAATGAATAGAAAAGTTGCAAAAATTAATTATGAAAATAATACTGAAATTTTAAAGAAAATGAAACATTTGCCAATTAAAAAAGCAGTTGTTTTTTTCAAATTTTTCTGAAAACTCCAAGAGTGAGATTATACTATTATTTTTGTTTTACAAGGTATTTCCCAAAGTTGCTTAAGGTTAAATATTTCTGTCTAGTCAGGGAACCAAAACGGAAATACAGAGCACCTGATGGCAGAGCCTAAGCTTTTGCCATTATGCAGAGTGAGAAAGGAAGGAAGAAAGGAGGGAGGGAAGAAGGAAAATGGAGGGATGGAGGAAAACAGGAGGAGAAAGGAAGGAAGGAAAGGAAGAGGAGAGAGAGGAAGAATGGTTTACTCTTTTTACGGAGCAAATTGGTGATAACGATTTGATTATGTTTTTTAAAGGTTAACCTTTGTTAGTGAAGGCTGGAGGAGATTTGAACTCACATTATTTTGAAACTACAGACTGATAATATTATCTAACTCCCTTCCAAAATAATAGGCTCAGCCCTGGGTACATGACCCAAATTTATCCTGAGTGAATCTTTGGACTTTTCTTCGAGGATTGGGAAAGACTTGTTCTTTCTCTGAACCTAAAAGAAGAGAAATGTGTTCCCAGGAGCTCTTGGCAGTCTTTTTGTCTATGCTGGAGGGGGCAGCTTAGCTCACAGTGTGCAGAGCAGGAGAAAATGGAAGCAGTGTCTTCGGTGGCATTGATGAGCTACTGTTCACCAGTCTGTGACTGAAATTATCTCTGGACTCTATTTATGAGAGTCATTAAAAAATCCTTCATTATTTCAGACATTCTGTTGATTGGGCTTTTTGTTACAGGCAACTGAAGGCATCATAATTGATACTCAGATCAAAAGCTTTAGGGTTCTGAATTTGATTTGACCCAGGAATGCCTCCACAAGCATTTTATGAACTATGTAATGATATAGTTATATGAATGTAGCACTTTGTTTTACATAATAAAAGAATATGAATGAGAAACAAAGCCATATTACTTAGTTATAAATAGCAAAACATTGGAGGAAAACAAAACTAAATTTCCAACAATGAGGAGATTGATTGGTAAATTATGTACATCCACATAACATAAAATAGCATGGTGATAAAATGTTATAATGCCAAAGGCAATTTCCTAACATGGAAATGTTTACAGTATGTTTAAGCAAAAAAAAAAAAAAAAAAAAAAGCGAAAA
>NW_022900945.1:5250634-5295442 GCF_012274545.1 Fukomys damarensis
AAAAAAAAAAAAAAAAAAAAAAGAGCTGAAAGAACATACATATATGTTTTTGTATATATAAATTAAAAAATACATTGACCTGCTAAAATAATGTATAGTATCAAAATATTGAATGGATTGAACTAATGACATTACATATATTCAGTATGCATTGTTTCACCACACATAAACATGTACATACCTGCACATAAATAGGTATTAAACAGATGAAAAAACTTTCAGACATGTTATTCCCAAATGGCAAAATCCTGCAGGAGATTCTCAGTTCTTTTTCATCTGTATTTCTTCCAGTTTTAAGAATATGTATTTTCATCAAAGCCTAATACAGGCTGCTTGTAAATGGTTGGAGTTCACCTCACCTGGCGGTGCACCAGCTTTAGGCCCTTAATCAGGTTTTGAGAGACTTCTCAGCACTCAAATGTCAGGACCCCTTTTGGTGCCAGCTGTCTGTAGAGGCAGCATATTTATTCCTCATTGAACTGAGCTTCAAGGTTGCTGCCACAGCTGGTGCTTTCTAACCTCCTCCAGCTTCTCTGCTCCTCCTGAAGATGTGATCTTTTCCCCTCTTCCTTGAGGATTAATTCTTCTATTTATCTATTGTCTCTCCACTCTGTCACCTCAGCCCCATCTTTTTGATTTTATAAGCTCCCTCTGAGCATCTATAAATCTTTTCTTCTGCATTATTGAATTATTCTTTTGTTCATTTATTCATTTATTTTGACTCTATTACTTACTTGCTTTTTCATTTATTAAACCTTGCACCCATGTAAGAATCCACGCACAGTTCCATAATCCTTCCTCATCTCTCTCCCTCTTTCTACTCATTTACTGAGCCATCTTTCACCCCTTCCTTCCTTAATAGTATCCAGCATGGGGTCAGACACCAACAGTACTGAGAGATGTTCCTGTCCTTTCTTGAACTATTGAGTGGAGGCATCTTAAAGAATGGTTGGATGGAGGAGAAGGAAAAAGAAGTTCCCATAATTATGTGAGGGTCACAATAGAATGGCAGAAGGAAGCACCAAAGATAGGTTTCTGGTTAGACTTTGACAGTACATATCCCTTCCTCTGTCCTCTTTCCTAGAATTCAGACAGGATCGTCTTTTCTTTCTTTCCTGTTAGCAGAAGGTACCTGTGTTAGTTAGCTTTCCACTACTGTGACAAAATACCTGAGAAAAATTACCTTACATGAAGGAAAGTTTTATGTTGATTCAGAGTTTCAGAGATTTCATTTCTTGTCACTTGGTTCCATTGCTTGGGGCTGTGGTAAGCTGGAGCATCATGGAGTGGAGTACACATTGTACCAGAACTGCTCATCTTGTGGCTGATAAGCAAAGAGAATGAGCAGGGTCCCACCATCCCCTCCAAGGGCCGTGCCCTCCCATAACCTAACATCTTCCCACAGGGCTGTGCATCCTGATGGTTCTGCCACCTCCCATAGGGCCACAGGCTGGTCTGTAGGCTTTGTTAGATGTTTAAGATCCAAACCAGGACAGTCCTCTGATTCCCAAGACACTGATTCCATTTTTCATTCTCTTTAATATTAAAGCAAGAGGAAGGAGAAGTTTATCAAGCCGTTGTATATACTGCTCTGTATCCACCAGAATTTTTCTTCTATGGGAGCGGGACTTTTTGTTTATTTAATTCACTTTTGTATACAGAGCAAGTATGAATTGAATTTTGAATAAATGAGTCCCTTAAATTTTGTGTCCGTGCTCTCTCAAATAGGAAAGAGAAAAAGGAACTTTGCCCCGATACCCCTTTTCTCCTCTCCCCTTTCTTTGCTTGCTGCTGTCACTGTGGTCCCTGGTGACAGAGGTGGGTGGGTGCTATGGCAAGTGAGTCAGGCTCAGCTGTGCCTTAGCAGCACGCGAGGAATCACTGCTTGTGAATAACCCGAGAGCCTGTCCACGTTTCAGCCTTGTAGTTTTCATTCAAGTGCTACATGTTTAGTTTCTGTGATTGGTTGCCCACATTATGGAACATCAGTAAATGAAACCAATAAATGCGGTTATATTTTAAACAACTTTTAAGAAATATTCAGTCCAGTTAAGCTGGTTGGTCCTATGGCCCAGGGTGCGTAAATTTCCATGTAGACAGATCGAGTGCTGCCCTTGGGCCCAATTGCGTGAAAGTCAGAGCTACAGACAGCGGCCGGTAGTATGCACGTTGCAGCCTGCACCGAAAGCCGTCATTTTCTCTGATGAATAAATGTGAGTTTTGCGGCTGTTCTCAGAAGCAGAGACCTCATGGTGTGGGAAAAGCCTCTTGGGAGGTCTGTTGTTTCTTTGTCTGCCCAGAGCCCTTCCCCAGGGGGAAGAAAAACCGTTGTGGATACAGTGGGCACCTTGTGCCTTGCGCGTGGTGCTGGGCTCCTCCTGGGCTGAGCGCAGATGGCTGGATTCGCGCTTCTCCATCCCCAGTTATGGCCCTCTTGGCAGCTTGCGGCCATGGCGATTGGTGACTTGTGCAGAGCCACTGTCTCCACTCAATTTTTAAAACTTTGATTTGCTTTTTGATTTCTTTTAAATAAAGCATGAACGTTTCTCATTGCTGGAATAACCCATAAGCGTGAATAAGATTGATGAAGTATAATATATAACAAATACGACTTTCTAGTCAGTAAAGAGAAATAAAAACAGAATTCTTCTATTCAGAGATAATATCTCTTTATGCTTTGATATATTTAAGTCTTTCTCAATGAATACACAATAATACATATTTTTATTAAAAATAAGGTAATCTTGTGTAATCTAATTTAAATCACTTAACATGGGTTGAATACCTTTACATGTCAGTCAATATTTTTCTTCAGTCTTACAGTTGAAGGCTGTGTAGTACACCCTTGTGTTTATGTAACATTATTTAACTATTTTCCATTTCCAGTTAGAGATTTTTGGCTACCCCAAATAATCCTAGTAAAGATATCTTTGAATTGAATCATAATTATTCTCAGGTTAGATTTTATGATCTAGATTCTGGCACCAACATGATGAACATATTTTGAGGACTTTGATCTTTGTAGCTCAGTTGTAATCTTAAATAATGTGCTGTTCCATTCCTTATGCATTCGGCACAGGATCAGTGCAGCTCTTCTGTCTCTTTCTCAGGGTGAATCAGTCACATGACTTAAGGGGAACGCACCCTACCCTGGTGCCAAGGATGAGCCCTGAAAACTTAACGCCAATAGCTGTACTGTTCTCTCCTTTATGGAATGATTTTGTGCAGCCTGGAGCATCTAAGGCAGGCATAATCCAATTGCAAGGTGCCAATATTTGGTCCATGGTGATGAGTTAAGAATGGATAGTGTGACTTGATGATCAGAACTATGCTGGTTAAGAGAAGAGAGTTTTGAGAACTAGATCTCCTTTCACTGATGGCCATGCCCGAAAACAACTCTACCTCTACAATTCCAAAATTTGAAAGTTCATCAGTTTTGCCTGAAGACATTTGAAGGTTTTCTGTTATTTTCAACTAAAAACATTTGAATTACTACATTGAAGCACTCTTTCCAATAAGGTATCTTTGTAAATATGTGAGTAGTATTTTGGTCTTTATTTAATTATATATAAGTCTCTGTTTTTTCATGCATTTATTTGCCATTTATGTTCCTCTTTATGAGTGTCTTTATATTCTATATTCAGCCTTTAGTTATATTTTCATGTGCTGCTTCTTGAAGAATAAAAAGAAAAAGAAGTCCAAGCATACGTATTGAAACTTTTTCCATGTTAGTTACTTGTTTTTTAATGTTAAATATTCTGTTTCAAGATAAACAGAAGTCTTAAGATTTTTGATTGTTAAAAATCTTTCTCAGAGTCTTACTCATAAAGCATTCTTTTCTATTCTAAAATTAGAGATGTAGTAGCTTATATTTTCCTCTTGCATCATATATTTGTGCTTGCCTTCACATTTAAATCTTTCACAGATTTGAAAATTATTTTGGTGTATGATACACAGAACTTAGCTTTCTTCCAGATAATGAAACAACCAAATATTTGGGAAAAATGATTTTCAAATATAAAAGTACTCATAGATCATTTGTTTTCTTGTTTACCCTTTGACAGGTAAGAAAAGTTTTTCTTATTGTTTTATTTTTCAAGGAGTGATTTTTAAAATCCATTTTTTCCCCCACAGGCAACTTTTATTCTAAATTATATTTTTGGCCCATCTGGAGGTGTTGGTGTTATGACTAAGATTAGATGTTTCTATGGCTGCAGATTACTTTTTATTTTTTTTAAAGAGAAAAGTGCTTGCCTTTATCTTTCAAGTCCTATACAAAAGACCCAGCAACTGGCCGACTTTCCTATAAATACATTTCACCGACACTTTGTAGTGTATATTCAAACAGGAAGTAGAGAACCAGGAACTGAAAAAAAAATAGTTGCCCTCAATGTGCTGTTCAGAGATTAACAGCAACAAAAAGATCATGACAGTTCTTTATTTTTTCTTTGAATTGCATTCTTTTATATTTCAATGGCACAGAGAAGGGAAAAGAAGTTTTGGGCCTTATGGAGACTTTTCAGATGAAAAGTTTTTAGAGGCTATTGGTGCAGAACAGCTTAATGAGGTAAAACAGATTTAGGCCACCTCTGAAGGCCTCCAGTGACAACAAGGGACATGACAAAATTTTAGAAGATTTATAGAAGAGACCCCAGTGCTGTGACTGTCCATTGACAAAAGGACTTTGTTTTCCTAAGTGAAGTAAAAGGTATGTTGCTTCTGCTGTGGACCTGCAGATTTGTGCAGGGAGTGGAGTTTTTGGTGCAAAGGTCTTCACAGAAATGACAGTTCATTTAAATGTGACAGAGTAAATAGAAATTGTCAGAAGATGGTGTGGAACACCGGAAAGCTTTCATACCTATGTATAACATTGGCATTGGCCTGGAGTGTGTACATGGCATTGAGAGATATGCTGGGAGGAGTGTGCAGTGGTTACTGTGATTGGTTTTGCCTCCCAAAAGAGATTCCCAATATGCTACCTACTCATGTATATGACTGCTGTTCAACTTGGTTCAGGGGTTGGCAAACCTTTGCTCGAAAAGGCCAGATTTTAAATATTTTGGTTTTTCCAGGCCATATGGTCACTTTTGCAAGTCAGTGCTGCTGTAATTGCGTGATTCTAACCCTAAACAATGTGGCTGGGTACCAATAGACTTTATTTGCAAACACAGGAGGGGTACTGGGTGAGGCCCATGGAACTGTGGTTTGCTGCCTCCTGAGTCTTAACATCTTTCACCAGAGTTGCAGTGGTTTCTCTTCCTTATGTTCAGTTCATTTCTTTCCATGATTGTGTATTGCTTGAGGCAGTCACAAGGATAACTTTTCTCTGATTGAGGAGCTGAAAGTCCAGCGAAGATGCAGATGTGAGCTCAGAGTATGAATGCAGTGTGGTAGGATTGTTCCCTGCATTTGCTGCCAAGTTGGGCCTTCCAAAAGAGATGCTCACTCCTTTTTGTGCCAAGTGCATTTGGTGGCTCCTCGGGACACTGTCACAACTCCTCAGGAGGCATGTAGGTGGTATCTGGCCAATCACCAGCTTTCCAGACTCACCATTTTCACTTTCTATGTCTGTATCTCAAGTTCTAACTACAGTAAAGCACGGTGTGGCCCTGACTGCAGCAGCAGCACACACCATCAGGCCTTTTGACACCCTGTGTCTTTGCACATGCTGTCCAAAACTGACCTCCTTTGCTCTCTCACATCCCAAGAACATGTGACCTTTGTACGAAGGCCGTGCATGGGTGGCAGTGGGCTGCCTTGTTAGGCAGAGCGGGGTGGTGGTGAGTCCTTTTCACTTGGAGGTGTTCAAGCAGTCATGGCTAAAGGCTTGGCAGATGTATTAGATGCTGTTGGACCCTGCCCAGAGCCCCTGTGTGGAACTTGTACGGTCTCCGGCTGTGACAGGTGTTGGCTGCTAATTTCATACACCTGCATCCTGTTCTGGGTATTTCCCCAAGAGGGTGAAAGCCCCCCTTGCCCGGAGAAGTCAGGGAGGACAAACCCTGCCTTTGTCCCTTCACCCTTTCTCCCAACCCACCTGATAGCCAATGACAGCCTGAAGTGGGCAGAACAGCTCACACCCTCGCCTCTGGATGAGTCCACTCTGTGATCTAAGAGCTGCCCAGGGGCCAAGCTGTGACTGGAATTCTCCTGAAAACACATCAGAGCCTTGTTCCTTTCCCTGCTCTCTCCTCCTTCTCTCATACTCTTACAGGCTCCTTCTGAGCACATTGCTTCAAAAATTACTTGAGAAAGAATCCTTAGAAAAGGAGTAAGATTACAAGACTTTTGAGTTTTCTTTTCAGCCTACATCCTTCTGAGTTTGGAAGCAAGTCTTTATATAGTTGAATTAAAAATATGCATTTTGAAAAATAGTACACTTGAGCTCTAATCCTATGTCACTTTCTATCTCACTTAGGTAAGTTTTATTATCTCACTCAGATTCCTCATCAGTAAAATAGACATAATAATGGTATCTGCCTCAAAGAGTTGTGAGGATCGAAAGAGATAAATAAATTTAGCACAGTGGTTGTAAGATATACTCCACAACATTTGATATTTTTTAGTGTCAGTATTATCATTATTAAATTTCTAGAAGGAAATAGAAAAGTCATATTTAGTATTTGATTTAAGACAATAAGAGAATCTCTTCAGTAAAGTAATGGGAAATAAAGAAAATGCATACCCTTGCATTATGTTGTATTTGATGAACATATTTGATTTTCCAATTGAAATAATCTTGTCTATTTACTTTCAGCTTAGCATCTTGTAGATGTCTGTTAAATATTTGTTGATTAGTATAAGAACATATTGGGCTTAAAAGAGATTTGAATTCTTGAGTAGTCAGTGCACCCTAAACAAAAGAATAAACACAAGTGAATTTCAGCAATGAGAAAGATATTTAAGATTTATGTAAATAACAATCAATTCATGTATATGTATTTTAGTTTGCCTGTACACCTGTGATCTCTGACTCACAGATTGTGCCATATTCTTGGAATCATATTTTCCTTTAATACCCCAAAACAAGTCTGACTCTCAAACCCGCTTGAAACTGTTCATATAGTCTACAAAGCTGCTGTCCAGGGGATAGTTTGCTATTTCATCCAGCTGCCTGGTTGTGGACTCTTGTTCCAGTCTTCTGAAAGCACCGGACCTTAGGAATGATCTTTCCTCTGTCACTAGTTTCCTTTGAACTACTTTGCTATGAGTGTGGACAAAATTCCATTCCTTACTTTCCCACATTCCTTACATTCCCTCGGTGTGAGTGGCACCAAAATAGGATTATAGTCTGGATGGAATATGAAGAGTATAAAAGGCCCGCTGCTTGTTGCTTTCTGCCTGCCCTGCCATGGACTGTTTCTCCTCTGTGATGCCCCTCTGCCATGATGTCCTGACTTGAAGCCACCCGACTCTGGACTGAAACCTCTTTAAACTGAGCTACAATAAAACTCCCTCCTACATCTTGTGGGTGTCAGGTATTTTGTCGCAGCAATGATAAAAGTAACTAAGACAATGGATGAGGGAAGAAGTAATCATTTATTCCAGATTGTATTTCTGAGAAACCCACACCATCCTCACAGATGACCACAGCAACTTATGTGCTCTTCTCTCCAAGTGACTGTGTTTCCTATTGCTTTATGACAATTTACCAGGAATTTAGTAGTTTCAAGAACATTCATTTATTGTGCTTCAGCTGAGTTTTCTTAGCCTGTGGGCCTCAGCAGGCTACAGTTAGGATATTGACTAGGCTGTATTGTCTTTTGGTGGTTTGGCTGAAAAGGGTCCACTTCTGAGCTTGCTCAGATTGTTGCTCCTATCACTTGCTTTCGGCTCCTCCAGGCTACCCAAGGTCGCACATGTGAGCCCGTCCGTAGGCAGTTGGCATTGTAGCAGGTTGCTCCTTCAAGGCCAGTGGGAGAATTCTTCCATAGGGTGGAGTCTTGAAATAACAGAACAGGTAGTCAACTATTGTTATTTTCTAATTATTTTGTTATGATTTTTTTAAGATGGGAGTCTTGTACAGCACAACATAATCCTGGGAGTGATGTTGCATCACCTTCGTCGTATAGCACATTATTAGTCTGTGTGGGCTACCATAACAACACTGGGTGATTTTACAAAATAAATTTATTTTCTCATAGCTCTGAAGGCTGAGAGTACAGGATTATGGTGCCTGTGAGGTTGGTTTGTGGTAAGGGTCCTCTTCCCAGTTAGTAGACCTCACCCTTTTTGCTATGCCCTATATACCAGAGAGAGGAGGACCAAGATTTCTGATATCTGTTCTCATAAGAACCTTTAATCTCATCAGGAAGTCCTCACCTTTATGAACTAATTGCTTCCCAAACGACACATCTCTGAATATGATCACGTTTAGGATTAGGATTTCAACATATGAATTTCAAGGGAACACAGACATGCTTTCTACAGCAAGGAGCCTAATCACGAGAGCAGCAAAACACCACCTTCGCCCTGTAACACAGTCTGATCAAAGACGCTACATTCTGCCACGTTTTCCACACTGTTGACTGCAGGCAAGGCTCAAGTTCTGCTCTCAAAGAGAGGGGATCATTCAAGTGTGTGTCTTACAGGGTCACCTTCGAGTGACTGCTTTCGTGAAGGAGACACTTTTCCATCAAGAGACTCACTGTTTCCTCCTTCTGAATGGGTCGTTCTTGGTGACTCGCTTCCATCACGTAGAATGCACTGAGGCGAGGCTGTGTGACTGAACTTAGGTCCACAAAGGGGATGTGATCTGCCCATCTCCTTCCTTCTCACTTTCAATTCCTCTTGTCCACTCCTGTTTCTTTGGGTTCAGGGGCTGCTGTGAAAGGAGTCTCTGGCTTTGAAGCTCTGTGTTGGAGAAACTTCCCAAAGTGGACCAGTTGGAGAGGAGAGATCATTGGCCCACAGCAGGCTTTGGCTGTCTGACGTCCAAGGGTGCCATCCTTAAGTGGCTTCAGTTCCTTGTGCTTTAGTCTTCCGTTGGAGACCTGAGACACCGTTAATCAAGGACAAGCAAACTCTGTTGTATCTCATTCGAATTATAAACCCACAAAACTGAAGGGCGTAATAAATGTTTACTATATAGCATTAGGTTTTGGTTCAATATATTATGTAGTTACAGTAAATGGAACAATAATAAAGAAAAATAATTAAAAGCTTCTACTCTCCCTATTACAGTGGTTCCCAGATGTGCATACCAAGACCCATCACAAGAAATTTCCTACCAGCCTCCTGTCTTGTCAGGTTCTGGTGTTTACCATGTCGTAGAGCCCGGTGTTCCTCTCAAATGAAGTATCTTGAAGAGGTTCTGCCCTTCTGATTGAAGTTCGGGCCCTCAAGACTTAAAGACAGTGTCCTAAAGATGAAATACATTCCAGATATTTGCAGTGTTACTGGTAATGAATACATAGTGACTGCCATGGATGGGCACTGGTGTCTGGCACTGTGTCCCACATCTCCATGCCAGCATGGAGTCTCTTTATTTTTACCAAGCCAAATGATACAGTAAACTGTCTTATTCTAAGGCAAAGATGCAGTGTTTTCTTAAAGATGAATAAAATCCTTAATATCTAGAGAAAAACTATTCGCAGCTTTAAATATGGCCTTTCTTTTTCACTCAAAAATGTGAGGGTCAAACCTCAGTTGGAAGTCTCGATTCACCTCTGTGCCAGGTAGGATGGTGGGTTTGGAAGAGGTCAGAAGTCCATCACTTCAAGACAAGTTAAGTTTCTTCCTGACTGTCAGGATGAGTCTGGTGGCAGGAGAGGTGAAAACCATGCAGAAGAGACTTAACCTCTTCTGTGTTGAGGAGCATAAGCACTGCCCCCGAAGTAAGGGGTTGTTGCCATTATCACTGTAATAAAATAAGAAAGATGATATTCAGCAATGCATGTTCTTCAACTGAGTTATTATTGAAGAACATTTGCCATTTAAAGCTAGAAAGGCAACATATAGTTTTCTGGAATGCATTGTTTCATTTTTAAAATAAAGAGTTGTTACCTTGTCATCTGCCTCTTGGACCACTCTGCTGCAATCCTTTTGAATCCACAGAATGTATCGCTTAAAGTATTTGACCTTGTTTATCTTAGTCTCAAAAGAAAGTCACATGGGCAGTTAGAAGGAAAAAGAAAAAAATAGCAACGATATATCTTATGTGCTGTTAAATCTCTGGGTCATTTGTCTTGGCAACAGTAACACCATCTGGTCAGTTAGAAATAGGCTTAATAAATATTCTGTACACATCAGATGCCCAGGCGGGTTGCACAGGGGGCTGATGCTGAGTTTGAGAACTCTGCAGGACTCTAATACAGGTTTCATGGAGGAGGGCCTACTGGGTTCACGGTGCCCACAGGGCATCCGCTGAGGTGTTATGCTTGGGAAGTGACAGTCTTGTCCTCTCCGTCAGCCTTCTCTCCCAGATGTGAGTTGCGAGTCTCTGGATTAGAGATCCCTGCATTGCCTTGTCAGGAAAACTACCTCCTGAGGGTTGGGGGTCTTTGTTTATCTAGAAGCAGATTTCGACCCATTCCAACACCATAGTTCTTGCAGCAAGGAGAACGTTGTGACTTGCATCATGATAAAAAAATAGCATGGAACATACTTGCAGAGAATTTCTGGCAAAGAATTGGTGCTTTAGGATCATGAATTTCCTTTTTGTCAATCTTGTGAATTGCACCAACAGCTTTTTATTTCTTTCATTTTCTCACAGACTACATTTTTGACTAATAAGATTCTTGAGAGAGTTTGAAGATCTTGTTAGTGCGGAGCTGTTTCAGCATATTAGCCAGAATTAACCGGTCCTTAGAGGAAATGTTTCTCCTTGAAGAGGAAACCTCACTTGGTGTGGTCACTTGCTCTGGGAACAAATTTGCTCCTTTTGTAGGAGAAAAATCCCAAGGTTTAATAGTCCCTGCCTCCTTCCTTTCTACGTAGTCATTTTCACTCAGTCTTCCATACGCCACACACAGTAGTCCCTTTGCTTACCCTTCCCTGGTTTCTCCGCAGAGTTAGTTGCTTCCCAGTAAGCAACATTCTTCCGCAGGAGGGGCCAATCTCTGATCTAATGCCTGACATATGTATTGCAATCATTTTTCATATGTTTATTCTTGATATGAACCTAAATGCTAAAGATTGTCTTATTTTTTCACATTTCTGTACTCCTAGCACAATGGTAAGTGCTTTTAATATATTTCTTACATGGAAAAAAAAAAAGCCTCTTGGTGCAGAAGACTGGCGGATGATTAGCCTCCTGCCACACAGTTTCTTCTGTAAGTTCCTACCCCTTCACAACTGGTTCCCAAATCTGAGTGTGATTCCTTTTATTTGTCTCAGTATGGTCTGGATATTTTTCTGTGTGCTTTATCTTATCCAAAGTATACATGATCCGGCAGCATGATGAGCACCCATAGTGAAATGAGTCATTAGCGTGCTGTTTGCTAATGAAGTTCAGTGGTCTAACTGCCACCCGCCTTTACTTTTGTTGCTGTTTTTATCTCCTTCTCTACTATAAACTCTTAACAGGAGGAGGACGCTGGAAGGGGAGCCAGGCCCTTTTATATTCTTTACCTAGAAGGTAAAGAAGAGACTGAGTCTGCGGGTTTCTTTTGAGAGGTAGTGCATTATATTCTCATTAATACTGAAGACATAAAGTCCTGATCTCATCACGAAATAATAGAGCATAATTCACATCTAGCAGCTAAGTATTTCATTACATTCTTAGGTAACTACGTAACTATAGCAATCAGATGTTTAAAAAAATTTGGGTCTATTAAAAGATGTCATTTTCTACCTTATTTTTTTCTCTGTTGATTCAACTATTGATCTAAGAGACACAGAAAGGTGCCTTAACAAAAGGATTGATAAGTCTGGGTCAATCTATTGCTGAATCATTCTTTCTGTATTTATCTAGGAATAGGATATTATTTCCCCAAGGACTCACTTTTCTTTTTTATTGTGTTTAGAGTTCAGCAAGTTCCTTGCACATGGATTGTCTGTTTGGCCTTTATGTCTCACAACTTTTCTGTGATAATAAATTATAGTTTTCCGTAATATTTATTGCATTTCTCTATTGGACATTTACAGTCATGGTTCAAATTTTGTTGGCTATAACTTCTGTACCTAGTTGATCTATTTCCCTCAGCAAGACCAGGATACAGCTAATATTTGATTACACTCTCAGCAGTGCTTAACGTAATGCCTGTCCAGAGCAAATGTTCAGTATAGATTTATTGATTTATTTATTCAGCTCACTTTCTAAATGATATTTCAAGTCATAAAAGCTATTTGAAACAGTGTCGAAGAAAATAGCACTCTGGATTGACTTCACCCTCTCACGCCATACATGTAATACTTAAGCATAGCCTGGACTCAGGACACTGAGATTTGAATCCCAACCCTGCCATTTGCTGGACAAATTATCTATGTCTCAGTTCCTCATCTCGATGGGGAAGATTGCAGTCATACTTCCTTACAGAATTGCAAGGATTAAATAAATTAAAATAGAAGTTTTTGGGAAATTCAGTGGTAGAACACTTGCTTAGCACAAGACTCTACCTCCAATCTCCAGCACTGAAAAAATAAAAAAGGAAAAAAGAAAGATATAAAATGTATTAAATATATGTAATATACTTACAAAGTGGTTTGATACTGAGCTGAGTGCTGTACTGGCTATATCTATATTTATAGATTAAAAGGGTTCTACAATCTTACAGAATTATAGAACAGTAGGATTGAAAGGAACTTTTGAAACTAGAGTAGAAAAAAATGACAACATGGTCAGAACGTCTGGCTTCGAGCTCAGATGTGATATTCTGAGTTGATTTCATTTGCATAACAGATCTGTACTTGTGACTTACTAATTCTAATGATATTTTGAGGCATATGATAGGAAAGCATATTCACGACTACACTGTAAATGAAAAGCAGCCTTGGTATGTTTGTTATCCTTGTTGCCTACAAATGAAGAAACTGGAGTCTAACTTATAGACTTGAGCAAATGACTTCTTTCTATGCTTGTATCATTTCGGTAAAATGTGCTAATAACAACTCATAAGACAGCTGCGAGGACTCGATGAGATAATACATACAAAGCTGGAGCAGAATGCCCCTTAATTACATGTGGTACTAATGTTCGCTCTTCCTTATTTTTATTCTCATTCTGTAAAAAATCATGACCCAAGAATAATCTATACCTGTTTATAAGGAGAACTGGGAATATTGTTAATATCAACCATTTTGTTAAAGTTTTTGATTGGTGATTTTGTGATAGTTTTGAGAGGGCAGATGAGAAAAGTGTATGTCTAGAAATAGGTCTGTTTTCTACATTGATGTATGCCCTGCTCTACAGTTCCTTCTATCTCTCTGAGACCTATTATGGGTTCGGTTTGTTTGCTTTTCTTTTATGTGCTTTTTCAATGATGGTACATAAATGAAAACAAATAACAAAGACCATGCTCCATGCAGTCAAATACATATAAATCCAAGTTTTGCATACATCACACTCAGGTTTTATTGCTTTCCACTGAGGGTGTTTCCTTTAGTTTGTATATTACCATTTGTTTCTACAGGGAAGAGATGTGCCTCATGGAAGCACTTAAGGCAATTGTATTTTTTTAGTTTGAGGTGTTTTCCTGTTCTCTGCTCAAATACATCTTCACAAAGACTAGTCTTACTTGAACAGTCTGAACTCTAAACCAATAATTTTCCAGGTGCTAGAAGCTACTGGTTATGAGAGATTTCCTTATGCATGGCCGCAGAGATTGCTTTATATTTTTAATAAGAACAATGAGACTAATTCTTCTCCATGGAAAGGTCTAATTTAAGGCTGTTCTTTCATCTACCCTTTCAACATCGAATCATTCTAATTCTTAACACTTGAGGAATTTGGCAGAGTTTATCATTAGCTTACAAGTTATGAAATCCTGAATATAGACATTTTTCTGCTTTAAACAAAATTTAGGGCATGTGATCTGGCTGTCTAATGTTCTTTGATGCATTATTTTTTGTATTCTTGGTATACAGTGAGTTTCTTTTTTTCCTCTTTTTTTTTTTTTTTTGGTACCGGGGATTGAACTCGGGTCCTTGTGCTTGCAAGGCAGGCCACTGAACCGCTGAGCTAAATCCCTGGCCCTGTAGTGAGTTTCTGGCACCTATGAAATGCACAATTAGTATTTGAGAAATATTAATAAGCGCTTATATTGCTCTGGATCTTTTGCTAAGTATTTTGTTTGTATTATCTCATTCAATCATCATCCTGAGGTAAACACTATTACCCTAATTTTGCACAGGAAGCTGCTGAGGTATAAGAAGCCTGAGTAACTTGTTCAAACCCTAAGAGCTAATGAGTGACAGAGACCCTAGGTCTTTTTTTAAATTCCAGAGTCTAGATTTTAAAATCTACCTTTCATTACCCTGTAAATGAGAAGAATACCGGGGATAACTCGGGTCCTTGTGCTTGCAAGGCAGGCCACTGAACCGCTGAGCTAAATCCCTGGCCCTGTAGTGAGTTTCTGGCACCTATGAAATGCACAATTAGTATTTGAGAAATATTAATAAGCGCTTATATTGCTCTGGATCTTTTGCTAAGTATTTTGTTTGTATTATCTCATTCAATCATCATCCTGAGGTAAACACTATTACCCTAATTTTGCACAGGAAGCTGCTGAGGTATAAGAAGCCTGAGTAACTTGTTCAAACCCTAAGAGCTAATGAGTGACAGAGACCCTAGGTCTTTTTTTAAATTCCAGAGTCTAGATTTTAAAATCTACCTTTCATTACCCTGTAAATGAGAAGCCAGTGAATAAATGCTGCAAAGCCAACTCTTGATTTCTTGGTGATATCAACCAGTGTTAACCCTGCGTGGCTCTGATGAATTCATATCTGGGATATATCTGTTCTCAGTATTGCTTCTTTCAAAACATCTTGTGTATTCTGCCACTGACTTACACATGATTCTAACACAGGAACAAGGCCTCTGGCACTTTTATTCTGTTACTACTCCGAATGTAGAGGACTTACATAGGCGTTTCCTAAAAATTATTGGCTCTGTGCCCACTTGAGAAGAACATATTGAAAATAAGTAGGAGAGAAACAGCAGTCATTGGATTTGGTGTTGCCTATTGGAAAGGTTACAGAGATGTCTGATCATTTTTCAACTTCTTTGGTACTACCTGATACAACCTAAAGTTAAATTTTCCAGCTGCATTTTGAACACTGCCATAAACACTCTGCTTTTCGTTATCTTAGTGGAAGGACTGAGAGGGTAGTAAATGTCTATGTTTCTTGTGTGAGCAACATTTATTGTTTCCTTCCTTTTTTGACCACAGAGAAAGGGGCGCAGATTTGGAGTCTTTGATCATGTTCACTTCAGAAATCTTCGTATTGTGGAATCCATAGCTGTACCATTTTTGAATTTAAACATGCTGAATTAGTTAATGTTGACCTAATTCTTTGTATTGCTTTATATAAAGAGTCAATATCTTGCATTTGAAGACCTGGGTTGAAGTTTTCACTTACTATTTATTGGTTTTATAGCCTTGAGTAATCACTTGATCCTCACGTGGTTCTCCTTTGTTTGTTTTAAGTCTCATATGTGCCAAGGAATAGCAGCAATGTTTAATGCGGGGACTAAACAGGAGGGGTGCCATGCTCATAAATGATAAGAATGAAGCAACACTGGTTTTCATTAGTGCATCAGACAGACCAGCTATTTTGCGGTGTGTGATGATTAAGTATTGCATCAGCTTGAGTGGGTTGTGGGATACTGAGAGAGCTGGGAAAGTGTTCTTTCTGGATATGTTTGGGAGAGTGTTCTGCACGAGATTCGCATTGGAGTCAGTAGTCTGAGAAAAGAGGATCCACTCTTTCCCATGTGAATGAATACCATCTGACCTTTGGAAATCCTGAATAGAAGAAAACCTGGAGGACGCAGGAATTTGTGCTTTCTCTTTGAATCAGATCCTGAGTTTCCTCCTGCCCTTGGGTGTTGAAACTCTTGGTTCTTGGGCCTTTGGAGTTAGACTGTGACTTACTTCATAGCCTCCCTGGTTTTCAGGTCTTCGATCTTGGCCTGGAACAGCACGACCAGTTTCCCTGCACTTCCAGACTGCTAGTCATTGTCCTTCACAGCCCTCTATTCCCAGGAGCCAGTCTCCCATAGTAAATCTCTTCTGTACTATCTCGTATTGGCTCTGTGCTTGTGGACAGCCCTGTTCCAGGGCTCCGGTCCTGTTGGTTT
The DNA here is from genome assembly GCF_012274545.1 of Fukomys damarensis. Classification (NCBI taxonomy): domain Eukaryota; kingdom Metazoa; phylum Chordata; class Mammalia; order Rodentia; family Bathyergidae; genus Fukomys; species Fukomys damarensis. The sequence continues at coordinate 5,266,875 of NW_022900945.1, forward strand.
CTGATGCTACCTGATGGCCTCAAGACTGTGAGACCAGAGTGTGCACTTTGGAGTGGGGCAGCCCTGAAGTTGTCACATACAAGTTGGACACTCTTGGCTAATTTACTTGCATACTAATACTTGCTAAAGAAACTTGTTTTTCCTGAATGGTTTTGAACAATCAAATGGTTAATAAAAAACTGAAGATTATGTTTCATAAGCAATTTTACCTATCGGGATAGCTGCAGCAATAGAAAAAAAGATGCTTTCTCCTTATTACAGAATGGCTGAGGAGAAATCAATTTATGAGCGATCATTAGCTTGCTAGTGGCCGTATAAAGCCATTAAAATGGTTTGAGAAGAGCTTCACTGAAATGCAGGAAGGCAGAAATGAAGAACAGGGAGGGATGAACTTGAAGAAAGGGTTTCTTTGCAGTGTGTGCTTTGCTGAAATAGTGTAGAATTTCTTGGAAGATTAGAAAACTCCACAGATAACAGATTAAGGAGAAAAAGTTTCTGATGGAGCAGAGATCTTTGAGGATGTTAAAACTGTGTCCCTCAGTGGTTATATAAACACTAAAGTCAGAAGCTCTCCTCCCATGAGGCAATCAAACCACAAGATCAAGATTATTATATTGCTTGCTATCTACCTGCTCTAAAACCCTGATGCTGAAGAGAACTGATATAGATCACAGCCCAAACCTCTTGTTAGTATTGTTGGTATAAGGTCATTCTGGAAAATTTAACGGATACATGAAGACATGGAAAAATTTATGTATTTATATAAGAAAACATTGACTCTTGTAGGCCACGTAGAAATAGCAAAGATTTCACAGTATCCCCTTCTCATTTAAGTGCCCAATTGAACAAAGGACATTTGCAGGAAAATCTAATGAAGACAGCAGGAATATCGTAGCGAGAGGTCTGAGTCTTGGCCATCTGGTTATCCTGTATTTCTGTTATCGACTTTTGATAATTCCTCTTTTCTACTTCTTTGACCATTGTTTTCCTCCCCAATCATAATTTGCCCACCACTGTATGTTTTTCTCTTCTGTGATGTGATACTTTGCCTCCTATTTAAATTTTTTTTCCTTGATTTACAGGAAGAAATTAATTTTCATATACTGAAGATAATACAGCAAATGAAAACTTAATTTCCTCACCAATATTTGTGTTCTGTTTCTCTTCTTGGCCTCACCACATTCCCTCGAATATGCACCTAGGCCACAGTTCAGGCTTGGGGGATATAAGCCGAATGATGAACGCTCCCTGGAGACAGCCCTGAGGCTTTCAGTCCAACGCCTCCACTGTTGTTCTCACTTTGAGTTCTGATGGCTAGGAATAGATCAGGGCTGCCTGATAGAAATATGGGAGCATGGTGTATATGACCTTAAATTTTCTCATACCCACATTAAAGATAGTAAAAAACAATACAATTAATTTGCATGGCATTTATTTTGTGCAATATGTTTGCATTTCAAAATGTAAGCAACATAAGACATGTTTTAGTTGATGTTAACTTTGTCATTAGTGCATGTTAGCTGTGCACAAAGTTTCCATTCGTCTCAGGGAATAGATACATGTACACGACACAGCTTGATTCTTTATCACCCTTCTCACCCTTCCCTTGTCAGCACATCCCCTCGCCCCATTTTCACTGTTGTTGTTGTTAGTACTGGTGCTTTTAGTTCATATTTGTGATAATTCATGTTTACATTCATTGTGGGTATTTGGTACAAATATCCGATATTTCTTAAATCTTTTTACTTTTCCTTTCCCTCCCTGTCTCCCCCTGCCCTGGGTCCCCTGGACCCCTTCCCATTTGCAGAAGATTATTTATAGATATTTTCTTTATTCATTTATCCATTGATGGATGTACAAGCTGCTTCCAGAATTTAGCTCTTATGAATTACACTGCTCTAAACATTTGCATGCATATATTGCTGTACATGATGTCTTTAGGTCTTTTGGTAAGATACCTAGAAGGGGAATAGCTGGATAAAATGGAATTTCTAGTTTTAGCTCTTTGAGAGATCTCCGTATTGATTTCCATAATACTTGTACTAGTTTACATTTCCATGAATAAAGTAGGAGGTTTCCTCTTTCCCACAGACATGCCAGCAGTTGCTATTATTTGATTTCTTGATGATGGTCATTCTTTCTGGTCTAAGATGAAATTTTAGCATTGTCTTAATTTGAGCTTCTCTAATGGCCAGAGGTATAAAATATTTAAAGTTGGTTGGACATTCATTTCAATACCACACCTTCTTATGTTCACACAGAGTGTATTACTCAGCTTACTGCCACTGTGACGGATGCCTGAGATGATCAACTTATGAAGGAAAAAGACTGGTTTTGGCTCACAGTGTTGGAGGCTCCAGTCTATGGTTGGTGGCTGGTTGCTTTGAGGCCTTGCTGAGGGCCGTATGTCATGGTGGGAGCCTGCGGCACACGGAGCTACTCACCCGATGGCCAGGAGTTGGGAAATAAAAGGAAGAGGAGCTACCACAGTTCTCTTCAAGAACACATTACCAATGAACTGAACGCCTTCCTGTGGGCCTACCTCCCCGAAGTGCCACTTACCTCCTACCAGTGTGCCATGCTGGTGAGGAAATCTTTTGCACATGGTCCTTCGGGGACACAAGATTGAGACTGTTGTACAGTCAACCGGACTAAACCCAAATGTCCAGGGCACAACAGTCACAGGTGGACAGTGGTTATTCTGCTTAGTTCCCTTCTGGAGAATGGAAAGGTAACAGAAGGACAACAACAGGCAAGAACATGGAGAAAACCTGCACCACTGATCTCTACTCAACTGTGAGGTAAGAGGTGAAATGTACTGAGAGGCAGTGGGATTTTGGGGTGTGTCTACTTTTAGTGCATTGTGGGAGATTAGGTTACTTAGCTGCAGGTATTTACTACCTTCGCCCTGTCTCCCTCACCTCTGTAACAGGGCTCTCTCTGCTGCTCTGCAGCAGGGCTGGTGGGGTTGGTCACATGGTTTGCTTTGGCTAAAGGACCATTTGCAGAAACAACACCATGCAGGAGATAAATCCCGGCTTTACGAGCATTGTTTGATTTTTATTAACAGTTTTTGTCCTTTCCTATTAAAAAACCGAGTCAGATAACCCACTGGTATCTAAAGATAAGAGTACTTTGAGCAGCTCTGAATTTGAACCTATAGCCTGGAGTAGGTTCTGCAGAGTCTACTCTGGATCAGTCAAACACCAATCAACCTGAAGATATGTGGACAAGTAGTAAGGGTTTATTGCTCTTTGCAGCTACCTTCTGGGGTGGGTTGTTGTCCAGTGTTATACTGATAGAAGCCGGCTGATAGAACTACCCAGATATATTTCGAGTAGAGTGTCCACCCTTGCTCCCAACCCACAGCCTCCCCTTCCTGTGATGGCTTCTCCTGTTGTGTCTCCTCTCGCACCCTCTCTTCTCCTGTGTGGTCCCTAACCCCACACCTTTCTGTACTAGCAGCGGCGTTGGTAAGGTTTTTTTGTTTAATAATCATTTACATGTGTAATTTTAATGGCTAGCCAATATCTGTTTATAGCTTAAGATCTGGGTTTATAATCATGTATTCAATAATTCGATAGTTTTCTTCTTTAATTTGACTATGTTCCAAGTGCCATTGTGTACAGGACACATTAGTTCATGAACTGTTGTCATGGTACCTAGATTTTGTTTTGTAGGAGATGGGTAATATACAAAATTACAAAATAAAGATGTAGTGTTGCTATAAAGAAAAATGAAGGGAGAAAGAGATTGGAGGTGGTGGTTATTACTACAAAAGTGATTTCCTAAACCCTTATTCTACCCTGAGGTGATATAAATCCTTTCTAACATCTTTGCTGCTTTGTAGCTTTGAACTGCTTCCCCTGGTTTAGTTGAGTTTGAGGATTACTCTTGTCATTCTCCTCCTCTCTGTCTTACCTTGCCTTAGCTGAACAGTTAATTACTGTCACACAAACCATTCACACAGATGTGTTTGTGTATGCGTAAGATTTACAGTGGGTGTTGACCCAGTGGAAGTGTTATCATTATGGAAACACAAGTTAAACACCAGGATTAGCTATTCCTGATACTAAAAATCATAAAGCGAGGTCCTATCCTTTTGTTGGGACATTTCATTACTTACATTTTCTATATTTAATATTTCATTCTAATTTCTGAATTCTCTTTTCTTGCTCAGCAGAATTATCTTTCTCCTTTTATTTTTGTTCTGCTAGTTCAGGCCTCCAGAGTATTACTTTTCTACCCAATAGCTTGCAGAGTTATTTTTCTACATATGTTCAAGTCACACAGCTATATCATGGGGGAGCTGAGACTTACTGTTGTCTATCTGACTTTAATGTTTGCAAAGTAAAAATGAATTTCATAGAGATTTCACTTAGGTTAGCAAACACATACCTTTAAAAAATAAACTTATTGGCTGCCTAGAATCTGCCTAATGGGAAATAATTTAATATGATCACTTCAACACAAGCTCAATCATTCTGTGACAAGAACTCAGTGAAATAAGATATGAAATACAAGACATTTCAGGGAGGTTATATGTTACTGAGCATCAGGAACAGAGTTCTTACCATTCTCAATCCCCTGCTCGTTACTGGCATCACTGAATTACAGTTCTTTCAGACTGGCTTTGGACTGGCCCCTCTCTCTAGTGTATCAGCTGCTCATCTCGCTTGTCTTTCCATGGTCTGTAGCAGTGTGTCACACTATATCACCGACTCGGCTCTTCATCACCTGCTGAAGTCTCTTCTGGTAAGCTTGCTCGCTCTCAGCTATTTTAATGCCCTTCTGGGAGAAATTAGTAAATCTCGTACGCTTTTACCCAAACCAGACTAAGATGGGGTGTACATGGAGATTCCATTCAGCTCTTTCTACTTGAAAAATTCTTTCACGGAGTCCGTGGACCATTGTGGTTTTCAGATAATGACCCTTGAAAGATATCCACACTGGAACCCCCCAGGACCTGTAAGTTACTGGATAGAGCACAAAGAACTTGGCATCTGTGATGAGGTTAAGGATCTTGAAATAAAAAGTTTATCCTGAAGTACTCAGGTAGGCCCAGTGTAATCACACACACCGTTAAAATTTCTGCACATGTCAGAACTGGAAATGAAAATCTTATCCACCCTTTTAACTCTATTCATCTTTGCTTGGTTCTCCTATCAGATGAACCTCCTTACACTATTCATCAGTAATCATTTCTTCTCCCAGCAATTTAGCTTCCAGTAGCCTTTTCGTTCTCTGCCCACAGCCTCTGACCTGGTCCCCTTGCTTACTTTTATCTGTATCCATGCTGAAATGCTTCCAACTAAGCACCTCTGATAGATATTTGTTTCATCTCTTTCCAAATTGTTCACTTGGTTTTCCTAGTGCATCACAGTCTTGCTGTCTTCTGCTAAAGTATGAACCAGACTCGTGTTGCTTTGTTCTTCCTCACCTTCGATTTCCAGGCTGATTGACAACACAATTTTGTGCTCCAGAGCCGAGCAAGTGGAACCTTTAGTACAATTTTCTCATTTGTCTTTGGTCCATCTCCCCTCCCATCATGTCATTTAATGTTGTAAGTCTGCACCTCTCATGACCCCTCTGGTTTTCAATCTTAATAGATAACTTACCACTCCTTTCAACAAGGATCAAGACCATTAGCCAAAAACTTCCTCCCACTTCTCTTTAGAAATGTTGTAGGAGCTGTACAAAAGGTGGAGAAGTGCTCCACTTCTCTTCTTTGGCTTAGAAATATAAGAGCTATAAGAATTGACAAGAAACATTAAGATATGACTCCTGAACATAACAAATTAAAACAGTTTACATCATATTACATTATATTATAGTGATCCATGCATAGCTGTATTTGTGGCAGTAAGACTCATAACAGCTAAATTCTGGAAGAGGCTTGTATGTCTACCAAGAGGTGAATGGATAAATAAAATCTGGTATTTACACAGTGGAGTACTATTCTGCCACAAAGAAGGACAAACCTGGAACATTTATAGGACAGTGGATGCACCTTGAGATCACAAAATTAAGTGAAATAAATTAGACGTACAAGTTTAAATATTGCATGGTTTCTCTTATATAAGAAGCCTAAAGGATAAATAAGGAGCAAAATAAAAGATAGGAAATAGGATGACAGATTTTTTTTTCCTGCAAAAGGGAAGAGCACCAAGAGGTGGAGGAAAGGGGGAAAAAGGGAAGGAAAGACAAAGAAAAAAGAATAAAAATGTGCTAAGCATGTGTACCAACTCCACAGGAGGAATGCAATCATTGTGTACTACAAACATGTACTAGTAAAAATAAAATTTGAGAAAAGAAAAGCACAGTATACTTAAATGTCAACAAAAGATCATTACTTCATTCAAGAACCATTGTAAGAACTTCACAGAAACTATTTATAAAGTAAAGAGTGAACAAAATTCTCTTTTTTTCCATTAAGTTTATTGGTTCATTTTAGGTATACAGTGCAGTTACATTCATCATTAGGATCTTGTACCTTGACATGATGTGTTTTGGTTCTTATTATTTCCCCATTCCTCAGCCCTCCCTTCACCCTTCCCTAGCTACACCCTTTCCTATTTACAAAGGTTTTGTTTCTGTATTTTTCCATTTCTCATATTTTCTCTTTTTTCTTCTTTCCTTTTTCCTCCCTTCCCAATTCCCCTATTCCTTTAGATATTTTCTTCCTATTTCATAATATCAGTTGTACATTTTGATCCTTATTTACACTTATAGTTTTTCACACCAGAGAAACTATTCAGTATTTACATGTGTATCCTATTTATTTCACTTAGAGTATGACCTCAATGTGCATCCACTTAGTTATAAATATCTCTAGTTTCTCATTCTTTATGTCTGAGTAGTACTCCATTTTATTAAAAACCCCACACTTTTTTTTATCCAGTGACAAGTTGATGGGCAATTGGGCTGTTTCCAAGTTTTAGCTATTACATACCATGCCACTATAAACATGGGTGTGCATATATCACTGTAGTATGATTCTTTTAACTCTTTTGGAAAGAAACCCAGCAGAGGAATAGCTGGGTCAAATGGGACTCTAATCCTAGTTTTTTTAGGTATCTCTATATTGATTTTCACAGTGGTTGCACCAGTCTGCGCTCCCACCAACAATGAAGAAGGGTTCCTATCTCCCCACAACCCCGCCAACATTTGTTACTGGTTGATTTCATTATAGCAGCCATTCTTTCTGGGGTGAGATGAAATCTCAGCATTGTTTTCATCTTCATCTCTCGAATGACCAGTGATGTTGAACAGTTTTTCATATGTTTATTTGCTACTTTTATTTCTTTGTCTGAGAAATGTCTGTTCATTTCAGATGCCTATTTTTGAATTGGGCCTATATGTTTGAGGGGACCTGTTTTTTAATTGTTTATATATTTTAGATAGTAGTCCTTTGTCTGAGGAACAGCTGATAATTTTGTTTTCTCACATTGTGGGTTGTCTCTTAGATCTGTTGGTGGTTTCTCTTGCAGTGCAGAAGCTTTTTAGTAAGATGAGATCCCAGTTGTTGATTCTTTGTGCTAGTTCCTATGCTACTGATGATTTGTTCATAAAGTCTTTTCCTATGCCAATGTCTTCAAGAGTTCTACCTAATTTATGTTCCAGAAAATTTAGTGTTTCTCTTTTAATATCTAGATCTTATATACACTTTGATTTTACTTTAATGCATGGTAAAAGATAGGGGCCTAGTTTTAATCTTTGGCAAGTTGAAATCCAGTTTTCCTAACACCATCTATTAAAGAGGCTATCTTTCCTCCAGTGAGGATGGTTGACTCCTTTGTCAAAGATGAGGTAGCTGAGTACATCTGGAGTTATTTCTGTATCTTCCAATCTATTACACTGATCCTCTGGTCTGTTTCTTTGCCAGTACCATGCTGGTTTTATCACAATGGCTTTGTAGTATAGTTTGAAGTTGGGGATTGTGATACCCCCTGCCATGTCTCTGTTGCCTAGAACTGCTTTTGCTATTCTAGGTCTCTTCTGGTTCCAAATGAATTTTTTGATTGTTTTTTCTAGATCAGTGAAATATACTGTTGTCATTTCAATCTGGATTGCATTGGCTATGTATGGCAGTTTTGGAAATATGGTCATTTTCACTATATTGTTCTTCCTATCGAGGAAAAGGAGGTCTTTTGATTTTCTCATATCCTCTTTGATCTCTTTTTTCAGAGTGCTGCAGTTTTCAATATAGAGGTCTTTTGCTTTCTTCATTAGCTTGATTCCTAGATATTTCATTTTTTGTGGTGCTATTGTGAAAGGAATTGTTTTTCTAATTTCTCTCTCAGTGAGTCTGTTACTTGTGTACAAGAAAGCTATGGATTTTTGAGTGTTGACCTTGTATCCAGCTACTCTGCTGAATCTGTCAATGAAGTCTAGAAGTCTTTTGGTGGTGTTGTTTTGTTCTTTGTAGAGTATCATATCATCAGAAAATAATGACAATTTAACTTATTCCTTTCCTGTCTTTACTCCTTTTATTTTTTTCTCTTGTCTAATTGCTGTGGCTAATGTTTCCAGAACTATATTGAACAAGAATGGTGATAGTGGACATCCTCATCTTATTCCTGAATTTAACGTGAAAGTTTTCAGTTTTTGACCATTTAGTATGATGTTGGCTGTTGGTCTTTCATAGATAGCCTTAATCAGATTGAGATAAAGACCTTCTATTCCAATTTTCTGTAAGATTTTTTTTTTTAAAATCATGAATGGTTTTTGGATTCTGTCAAATGCTATTTTTGTATCTATTGAGATGATCATATGGTTTTTGTTCTTGGCTCTGTTAATATAGCATATTACATTTATTGATTTGTGTATATTGAACCATCCTTGCATCCCTGGGATAAATCTGACTTGTTCAGGGTGTATGATCTTCGTGATGACCCTTATATCCTGTTTGTTGAGGGTTTTTGCATCTATGTTCATTAGAGAGATTGGCCTGTAGTTGTTTTTTGGGTGGGGGATCTTTCCCTGGTTTTAGAGTCAAAGTAGCATTTGGGAGTATTGTTTCCCTTTCAGTTTCATTGAAAAGTTTAAAGAGTAGTGGCAGTAGTTATTGGAGAACTCAGCAGTGAAGCCATCAGGACCTGGGCTTTTCCTTGTTGGTAAATATTTAATTACACTTTCAACTTCACTGATTATAATTGATGTGTTTAGAATTTTTATATCTTCTTCACTCAAGTTTGAAATTTAATATGTATCTAGGAATCTGTCCATTTCTTCTGTGTTTTCCATTTTATTAGAGTACAGGTTCTTGAAGTATGCATAGATAATCTTCTGGATTTCTGTTGGGTCTGTTGTGGCTTCTCCTTTTTCATTCCTAATTGCATGGATTTAAGGCTTTTCTATTTTTTTGTTTTCTTTATAAGCTTGGCTAAGGGTTTATCAATTTTATTTATTCTTTTGAAAAACCAACTCTTTAATTTATTGATTTTTTTTGTATTGTTCTTGTAGTCTTTTATTGCATTGATTTCTGCTCTGATTTTTATAATTTTGGAATAGATGGTCTTTATCTCAACTTAATAAAAGCTCTCTATGAAAAACCAACAGCCAACATCATATTAAATGGTCAAAAACTGAAAACCTTCACGCTAAAATCAGGAACGAGAAAAGGATGTCCATTGTCACCACTCTTGTTCAGTATAGTTCTAGAAACATTAGGCACAGGAATTACACAGAGAAATAAATAAAAGGAATAAAGATAGGTAAGGAGGAAGTTAAGCTGCCATTATTTGCTGATGATATGATACTCCATATACAAGACCCAAAAAACACCACCAAAAGACTTCTGGGTTTAATTGACAGACTGAGTAGAGTAGCTGGATACAAGGTCAACACATAAAATGCTGTTTATGCCTCTGAGCTTCTAACAACAGATTAGAAATGAACCATTGAGTGTAGGTACACAGCATGTTACTTAGAATCCTCTAACAAAAGCAGTTGGTGGAGTTTTGAAATTTTAGACCAGACTTTCTTCTGAAAAGAGGACATGGAGTTTGTGTGTTAATCATGGACGTGGTTTGAGAATAGCTGAGGAAAACAATATACTCTGAAGTATGAGTTCTAAATGCAGCTTGAGCAGTACACTATGCACATTGCCTTAAATCTTAATCAAAGTCCTGGTAGCATGTATGAGGAATAATCAAACTTTATGGTGACTTTTAAAATTTAAAATGTGGTACAATAAGACACAAGTCCATTAATCCCACTCAAAGTCCATTCTCCTTGCTGCAAACACACTCATCCCATTGTAAAGCAGTTCTGGAGTCCTCTTTCCCGAGTGTCCTTATGCAGTATGATCAAAATTTACAGTGACTGCTGCTGCTGAGTGCCATCCAGCAGAAAGGCAGCTTGTAAAACATGGTGCCGTGTCCTCATCCACCCTATTCACCAGATCTGGCACCACACAACTTCTGGATCTACCCCCAAATCAAAATGACCATGAAAGGGAAACATTTTTTTGTAGATTAAGGACATCAGGGTGGACAGGACAGTGCAACTAAAGAGGAAAGAGGGCTCCAGAGCTGCTGCAGAATGTGGCAAGATGATGGGATGCATGGATCTGAAGTGAGAGGGAGGATTTTAAGGGGGATTAATGGCAATATGCCTTTTGCTGACTTTTAAAAAATTTAAACATTTGCCATACCTCGTGTATCTGTCTTTTGTTTAGCTATAGAATCTTACTGTTTCTCTCCAAGCAGATGACTGGAATTAGATCAGGTGATACAACATGGACGTATAACTGTACATGGTTATGTGATTTATTAACTCTGCCTCTGCCAGCAGTGGCTACAAACTTCCTTCAGCAGTCAGACTAAAATGTATCTTTTTTCCCCCCATTAAAAGTCATTGTATTTTCTTTCTTTCATTCTTTCCTTCCTTCCTTCCTTTCTTTTTTTTCTTTCTTTTTGTTTTTTTGAGACAGGGTCTCACTATGTAGTTGAGACTGACCTGGTACTCACTATGTAGCTCAGGCTGGTTTTGAACTCACAGTGATCCTCCTGCCTCAGCCTCCCGAGTGCTGGAATTATAGGCGTGAGCCACCGTGCCCAGCAGTCATACTCTTTTCTGATACAATGTCCTCCTTTATGATACAAACTCTTTCCCATCCCATCTTATTGTTGGTGCCTACTTGATTATGTGAAGTTCTACCATGTTTCACTTCTTATTTCAATTGCATGCACTTTTTAAAAATTTTATTCCTGTTACAAAAAATCCCCCTTGCACAGATATCTGAAAGAGGGATGTGTGAGGTGTATGTGGGTTTTTGCCTTCTTTCTTCCCCCATAGATGACCCCCCTCTTAGCAGTCTTAGTCAAGCGCAGTTCCAGTGCATAAACCATCCTTTACTTGAAAGTTATATCCCCATGAGAGCTGCTACAACACTCCTAGACTTGACAGCTTAATATTTTGTGGCAAGATTATTATTATTGTTTGCACTTAGGAGCAGGGACTTGAGAGTTTTGCAGCTGCTCTCCAAGCGCTTACCTTTCAACCAGGGACTTCTTTTTGTAAAGAGACAAGGGGACAATCAGCTCCAGTGTGTTGCTCGAATATGCTGCAATCCTCGCCAGCCACCTCCGTGCCAGTTTTACACAATGGCGCATGCTTTATTTACTGCTGATGTAGGGTAATCTGTCAAAATGGCTTCAGGGGAAACCACTGGATGTTAGAAAATAGAAATGCTACACATTCAGTCTCAAGTGTGCGTCTCTGAGCACATTACAGTCGTCTTTTGAAAAGAGTAGAGTATGGCTCCCGTAATTATTATGAGCATAATTATAAATTTAGACAGTGCTATGATACGCTTCCTGGGCTTGTAGTTGTCAGTGTTGGAAGCTATTATTCAGATGCTTAGTCTCTCTCTCTCTCTCTCTCTTTGGCACGCATGTGACCGTCCTCTTTCAAGCTCTTGGGGGAAGTATGTGCTGATTTACCTGAGAGACCTTGAGAATTGAGCAGAGCTTCCAAATACTGAAACACTGCAGTTTGTTGTTATATCTATTACTGAAATAAGCTGCTACCCTAAAACAGCAAGGCTGCTAGCTCCCTGCTTTTCATTTTAACCAAAATATATTCGGCATAGCATCTGCCTGAAATAGTACCCATGCGATGAGTACTATAGAAAAAATAATTGTAGATGAATCTAGGAAGGAGGGCTTCATGCACACCCAGGAGTTCCCAAAACCAAATTTAAAATAGCATTTTCAATCGGAATATCCCTGTCCGCTCAGAAAGAGTCTTGAATGTATACTTAACTGGCGTCAACAGGAGATTCTCTTTCTATTTCAGTGCTGTCCTCTTGTGGGACAGCAGTGGAGTCTGAGGTTCTTTGGTTGCAATGACAGGTGCCATTTGGGGGAACATCCTCACATTGAGGTATAAGGTGAAGGGTTGTGCATTCTGAGGTGGGGAATAATATTTCAAAGAACAGCAGACAACCACTCACTGCATTTTGTATTTTCCTCAGATTCTTTTCCCCTGTTTCAGTTCCATGGGCCTCCAAGGAGAGAGCGGTCATATTTTACTCTGGCACACCTGGATATGGTTTGTGCTGCGCGCATGCACGCGTGTATATATTTTAATGTATTTTTATTAGTGACTATGAATTTTACAAAATGTTGGCTTTAATGTGGCACTTCTGTACACACATATTTTAGTCACCACTCTCTCCCATTCCTCCTCCTATCTCTCTTGCCCCCTCTCCTGTATCCCTTTCCTCTTGTCTGATAATTGTCACAATGGCCTCCCTTCAGTTTTCATGTCATCTTTCATTTTCTAAGATTGCACATATGAGGAAAAGCATGAATACCTTTCTCTCTAAGTCTGACTTATTTCACTTAATATGATTTCCGTCCAGCTCCATCCATATTCTTGCAAATGGCTTATGGTAATTGTGCTCTTCCTTATGGCTCCATTGTATTTTCTTTACTCATTGACCCATTAATAGATACCTAGGCTTGGTTCCAATCTACCAAATTCACATTTATGAATTAGCAGATAGTATCTGATCTGATTTGATCTGAAGCCAAAGTGGCATCATCTGGAATACCAGTTCTTGTATTTATCAGTAAAAACTATCTTGATCATACTGTCTGTCAGCATCTGCATCCGTGGGTAGAGAAATAATGATAAATACTTTCTTGACTTGTGAGGAATATTATAGTACACACAAATTTCAAGTGCCAATCTCACAGTAGGCATTTAGAAATACTGCTTATATTTTCCCTCTTGCCAAAAAGTAAGGTTATTCCTTTGCTTCAGTAAGGCCAGAGGCTCGTAAAGGTTTGCCATTTAAGGAATCTGAATTCTTAGCATTCAGCAATCTAGGAGGATGTCTGAATTGTACTTAATGTAATGCACCAAAATTGGAATTTCTAACTTATCTTTCAAAAATGCAAGAGTCACTAGTTTTCTTTTCTATGAAAAAACAGATGATAAATATTTTTGGATTGTAAACAATAGAATATTTTCATAACTAATTAACTATGTTATAGATAGTGTGAAAGAGGCAATAGAAAATACATAGAGAACTAAGCATGAACATTTTTTCAAATAAAACTTTATTTTGAAAACATTCAATGTGCTAGATTTGGCCTGGGAGCCCATTTCCTGACCTCTGAAATAGGAGAACAAATATAAACACATAGGTCTCATAACGCTAGAGCAATGATATGTCAGAAAATCACATACTGCAAAATACAAAATTTAAAATCCAAACATCAATTTTCAGCAGGGCTATTTTTCAAATATCTAACAGAAATCTTTGCAAAATGAGGCCAGAAAAATTGAAAGAGGAAAGAAGATGCGAGGGACCTACCCCTGAACTAAATCAACTGCAGAAAGAGAAAGTTAATTTATATAAGGCAATGTTATGAAGAGTAGGGGTGATTTTGAACATTGACTACAGGAAAGAAAAGTTGAATGAGATCATCAGGAGGCAATCTTGGTGAGCCAGTTGAGAAGAGAAGAATAAAAAGGAAATGAAAAACTAATTTGGGAAGTTGGACACTGAGGAGAAAAGAAAGAAAATAAAATTTAAAACAATTGAAGGATACAACTCTTCATCTCCTGCCTCTAGAGGTGTCATCTGTTAAACTCCAGCTTGTAACACTGATAAAGGTGTCCTTGAACTAGGCATCTTTGAAATTTCCCAAGTTTTCAGTTTGCTCAAAGAAAGAAAGAAGAACAAGCAGGTGTCTATATATGAAGCTAGTAGAAGAGCAAAGTGGGATGGGAAACTATACTGTTTTCAGGTAACAACAATTCCACTTGCTCTACGCAGAATCAGAAGGGAAAAGATAACTGTATTATAGATTCCGTACTTCCACAGATATAATCAAACACCCGAAGAAACCTCTTGTATCAGATATTAAAATACTATGAACTCATAGAACAAGAAGCTGAGCATAGACTGAATTCTGGAAAGAGTAGGCAAAAAATTAAAAAATCGTATCAAATGAAGACTAAGTTACAAGATGCTCAGGAAGAATAGATTTGAATAAAAACTAAGTAAATTCACAAAACAACAATGAAAAAGTAAATGTGTTCCTAGAAAAAGTTAAAATTAACACATTTAAGGAAGATACAACATAATTATAATAGGAACCTCTAAGATTGAAAATGCCAACATTGGCAACTAATATTTAAAATTCTGAAATACAATGAGGTCTGTGTGCATCCATTACCACTTTCTACCATTAATTGGTAAGAATTATCAACTCCGCTCTACATGTGAATAAAACTATTATTAATTACAGATATAGAGACAAATCCTCAGGATGTCTAAAATGCAAATGAAAGCATGAAAGGAGCAACATTTTCAGAGAACTCAAAGAAATTAAGTGTGAGTCAAGGATTTTATATCCTTCTGGATTGTCCTTTAAATATCATGGCTTTATAAACATGCAATAACTACAGGAATATTTATTCTTGAGCCTTTCTTGGGCAAATTCTAGAGAATGAATTTCATCCAACCCAGAAACAACTAAGGAATTTTTAATGAAAGAGTAATTTAGTTTCAAATATTGATTTAACAAAGGTAAAGATTAGGCTGAACAATTATATGTAAATATTATATACTTTTAGGAGGTTTATATAAATAGTGAAACATAGAGGAGAAGGAAGAGATAATGAGAAAGCACAGTGTGCACATTGATTATAATAAAAGCAATATGTTGGGATACAACCATTAAAACAAATAAAGCAGATATTAAAATGATTAATAAAAGAAGAATGTAAAGAGATTTTTCAATTATATGAATATAAAGATAACCAGTGGAACCAAAAGATAATTCTTTCTAAATTCCAATAGAAATAAACAAAATTAAAAATAAGAAAACTATGACATAGAAAAAGAAATGTGGAAAATAAATGTGGTCTACATAATATTTAAAATGTTAAGATTCAGCAGTCAGCTTTGTTTCCATTTTTTCCTTGTATTTTGTTTTTTCATTTTCCCTTCCTTTCCTTCCTCCTCCTCACTCCTTTGCTCCCTTTTCCATTTGAACATTTTCTTCCTATTTCCAGGGTTGAAGGGAGGGGAGAGGAATGGGGAAAAAAAGAAAAATAAAGGTATATTATATACAGGTATAAATTCCCTGTGATGAATGTGATCATTATATATATCAAGAGTACCAATAACATTAACTTAAAAAATGACACAGATGCTAGGGAAAGTATACAGCAAAGCAAAAGTAAAGACAAATGGGCTTAACCAGATTTTAAGAGATTTTTATATTTACCCATAAAACAGTTATATGCTTGAAAAGGAGATAAACCTAAAGTAAATTCATAGAGAATGACATATAGAAAGGGATGAAGATATTCAGATAAGTGGAAGAGATAAAAACCAGATTGTAATTCTGTTATCAATAAAATGAAATTTAAGAGAGGAAAAAATGCACATAAAAAAGATGATTATAAATTTCTAATTCCCACAAATCATAAGAAATATGTAATAGTTGTGGGTATTTCTGCTTCAAATAACACAGCTGTGACCTTTGTGAAGCAGGAGAGAAACTAGACTTAACTGGAAATCCAGGAATAAGAGCAAACTGCAGGACACCAAGTCTCAGTGTGACATAGATTAAGTAACAAAGGTACAAATAAGACAAAATACCTAAGTAAAATGATCATTAAGTTAGATTTAAGGAAATATAGGTACTGAGACTGCTACTGGAAGGTACAACTTATTCTCAAGGGCTCTTGGGATACTACAAAATAAATGTGACAAATGACAGCCACTAGTAATATTGTAATAAACTAAAACTCATTAATAAAATAAAAATCACTTCATCTAAATATTAAAAATATTGTTATCACACAACTTTGGAGAAAAGAAAGGCAACAAACTGTAATAGTCAAAATATTAGGTAATGAAAATACAATAGAAGAGATCAGTGTTATGAAGAGGTGACTGAGAACATTTTTATAGCTTTGAACACATATAAAATTAAAGAATGAAAATCACTGCCTTAAACATCCAACTCTAAAAGCTATATACAGATGAAAAAAATGGAAGCTTCAGACACAAACTGATAGTGATAGAAACAAATTAATGTAAAGACAAGTTTAAGATGTAATTAATAACTCAAATCCTGATTTTTGAGAGAATATTAAAAGATATATGAATTGCTGGCTAATGAAAAGTGGTAGAAATAAAAAATATACCAAATGAGAAATGATAAGGGACAGTTATCTGTAAAAACAAATTTTGAAACAATCAACATTGCTGACATTTATGCAGATATACTTGAAGACCTAGCTGAAATGGATGATTTTCTAAAGAAATATAGTTTACTTTTTAAATTGAATTCATTAGAGATTGAAAGTTTAAACCAATCAGTTTTTAAATAAGAAATATTAAAGATTATCAGTAAATAATCTTACAAGGGAAGTCTAACAAATATTTTAAGTCTAGATAGCCCTAATGCTACATGAATTATTTCAGAGTATTAAAAAAACAAGAGAAATGACTAAATTCCCTTTTTATTAGGAAAATACCGTTAATACCTAAATATCATAAGGAGAGTACAAAAAGTAAAATTATCAGTCAACATAATATATAAAAATTAATGCAAAAATGCTAAATAAAATGTTAATAGTAAGAATTCAACAAGAAAATAAAACATAACATGACCCAATGAGTTTATTTCAGAACTGCATGATTAGTTTAATATTTGTTAAATCTGTCGGTGCAGTATACCAACATGATAGATCTAAGGAGGAAAATAGAACCAGTGAATACTTTCCTAACAAAAACACATATTATATATAAAATATAGAGATACATATTAGATAAATATATATGTTATGTAAGCATCTATTTTAATATTAAATCAGCATCTCATGTGGTAGGAAAGTACTAGAGGCATGATTATCAAGGCAAGGTTGCTGATTATAGTCACTAATGATATTCAGCCTCATGCTGGGGGTTAAGCAAATGAAGGAAGATAAGAATAGCTAATTAGAATAAGAATTGGATAAAAAGTAAAATTATACATATTTGCATATTAGATATTATACTCAATAAACACTGGAGAGACAATGGTAAAATCAACAGTGAAATAAGTTTGTAAGATAGTAAGTATAGGATTAAAATAGACTCCAGCTGGGCATGGTAGGGCGTGGTAGCGCATGCCTGTAATCCCAGCACTGGGGAGGCTGAGGCAGGAGGATCACTGTGAGTTCGAGACAAACCTGGGCTACATAGTGAGTTCTAGTTCAGTCTCAACTACATAGTGAGGCTCTGTCTCAAAAAAAAAAAATACAGACTCCAGTAACATCACACTACAAACAATAACCACGTAGAAGGTATAATAGTAGAGAAACCCCAGTATAAAAAACAAAAAAGATAGTATTAGGAGCAAAATATGCTGAATTTATGTGAAAAAAATCCCTTCATAACGTCCCCCTAAAATACAAAAGTAGTTTTAAATAAGTAGAGTTCTTAATTTTTCATGTTACAATAATGCCGTTAATTTTTCCTGAATTTATAGATTTAAAACAATGTCAATAAATAGGAATTTAAATATAGTCAGGTACATTGATACTAAAAATTATATCAAAGAATAAACATTCAAAAGAGCCAAGAGAGGATGAAAAAAGATGATTACAAGAGCCCTGCCAGATATTAAAATATGCTATCCAACTCCTGTGCTGTTGATCCATCAGTGGGTGGATAAGTCAGGGGAATAGAAGTCCAGAAAGAAACCACAGTAACACAGAAGTTTGATATTTGACAAAGAAGAGCTCCCAAACTCCAGGCAAACTTTAGCTTTTTAAAAATGCTTCTGGGATTGTTGGACAGACATTTGAATAAAATAACAATAAAATAAAACCCTTATGTCCAGTTAACTTTGGAGGAATAGATCTGAGATGCAAAGTAAAGTAAGAAAATCACACTATAAGAAAGCATGAATAAATTCTCATAAAACATTGGTGTAGGCAAAGTTGTTCTAACTGTACCTCCGATTGCAGATTCAGTAAGAAGAATTAATGCATTTGACTACATAAAAGTGGAAAAGGTTTGTGTGACCAATTAAACTGAAATGGCAATGAAATTTTTTTGTAATCCATACTGCATACAAAAAGGAATGGTTCCTAATTCATGTAGAACTATTAAACACTGAGAAGAAAAAGACTTTGTGGGAGGAGAGAGACCCGAGTATGCAATTGACAAGGAAAATATTGAAATGGTCCCTAAATATGAGAAAAGATGTTTAATCTCACCCATGATAAAGGAAGTTGAAATGACAGTCATATTTCTCAGATTTCAAGTTGAGCTGATTTGAGCTACGCATTCTTGTTTGGCCCATAGATATTATAGATACTCACAACCTGGCAAATATCAAGAGCAGAAAAATCAGCTGGAGAGTTCAAGGTGTCAACTCCTTCGTTCTCGTTGTGTTTTGCAGATACTGGGGATTGAACACAGGACTTTCACACCGAGCTACATCTCCAGTCTGTTTTATATTTTCATTTTGAGGCAGGGTCTCACTACATTGCCCAAGTAGATCTCAGACTTGCAGTCTTCCTTCCCCAGCCCACCAAAGTGCTGGGGTTTCCGCTGTGCGTTCTCATGCCTACAGTCTCACTTTTGATGCACAGTTTCTTTCTTCCAGGACCTTGGTGTAATGTCCTAGGTACCTTGGTTACTTGCTGATAAATTTGAAGAGCTACTTTAATTTATCCAGTATTATGGCGATGTTACACTGTTCTATGTGTTATATCATTGTATGACAGTATTATCTTGTTAGCAGGAGAAATGGTCTGAGAAGAGCTTTCTCATTACAGGCATAGATAAATACTCAGCCAATATTTCTTTCTAATATGACTCCTCCCTTCTTTTCTTTCTAGAACTGAGATTAGGGATAACTGAACAGTCTCAACTTGGTGTGTTTCTTAATCTTTTTATCATATATACCACCTTGTTCACTCTCTGTATTGAATTCTTTGTTTTTTAAAATCTATTGTTTATTTTAAAATCCAGTATTAAAAATGTAGGATTCAACAGTCATTGTTAGAAATGTAATTTGATAGTTTTGGATCAGGAGCTGGAATTGTCTGCACTGCACACTTAGCCTGTGATCTAGACTCCAATATTGCTGGAAATAGAATGTTTCCAACTTACTTGCCATCCTGAAATCCAAGTGACATAGTCAGCAGCAAATACTATCCAGCCTGTCACATGTTCAACCCATTTGATTCTCCAGAAGGTCTTCAAGATGAGAAATGTATTCCTTTTCAAGTCACCAGACCTGCTTCATGATCTTAACGTTTTACCATGAACTCATGGAACTCTTCCTTCCCACCTTTTTTTGGAAACTTTCATCTCTCTCCACATAGCACAATGTATCTTGACTATGCTTTTGCCCAGGTGACTGTGTCTGAGTTTTGGATTCAGTTTTTATTGCTTTGCCCAACCCGTGCCCTTCCTCAGGACTGGGGCAATCTTTGGAATAATGTCTTACAGGAAACTTTGACCAGTCAGTCACTCCTTTCCTTCAAATTCTTTTTCTTTTTCCTCATTGAGTTTATTGGTACATTTTAGGTATACAGTACAGTTACGTTCCTCATTGGGATCTTGTACCTTTACACCACAGGTCTTGGTTCTCATTTTTTCCCTTGTCTCTGCCCTCCGTTCACCCTCTCCTCCCTTCCCTATTTACAAACACTTTATTTCCAGTTTTTTCATTTTCTCATGTTTTTTTTCTTTTTCCTTATGTCCTTTCCCCTATCATTCCAACTTCCCTTACACCTTTAGTCCTTTTCTTCCTATTTCACATTGTCAGTTATACCATTAGGATTATGTACAATTACAGTTTTTCACACCAGAGAATTTGGTATTTATACATGTGTGACTTATTTATTTCAGTTAGGAGTATATCCTCAGTCTGTATCCATTTTCCTATGAATGAGTCTAATTTCTCATTCTTTATGGCTGAGTAGTATTCCGTTTTATAGAAAAACCATATCTTCTTTATCCAGTCTCCAACTGATGGGCAAATGGGCTGTTTCCAAGTTTTAGCTATTACAAACTGTGCTGCTATAAACATCAGTGTGCATATATCAATGTAGTATGATTCTTTTAATTCTTTTGGAAAGATACCCAGCAGAAGGATGGCTGGGTCAAATGGGACCTCTAGTCCCAGTTCTTTGAGGTATCTCCATATTGATTTCCATAGTGATTGTACCAGTCTGCAATCCCACCAACAATGGAGAAGGGTTCCTTTCTCCCCACAACCCCACCAGCATTTGTTATTGTGTGATTTCTTGATAGCAGCCATTCTTTGTGGGGTGAGGTGGAATCTCAGTGTTGTTTTCATCTGCATCTCTCGAATGACCAGTGATATGGAACGTTTTTTCATATATTTACTTGCTGCTTTTGTTTCTTTGTCTGAGAAATGTCTATTCATTTCAGATGCCCATTTTTGAATCGGGTCTTTATGTTTGCGGGGGGCTGATTTTTTTGAGTTCTTTATATATTCTAGATAATAGTCCTTTGTCTGTGGAGCAGCTGGCAAAAATTTTTTCCCATATTGTAGGTTGTCTTTTAGTTTTGTTGATGGTTTATTTTGCAGTTCAGAAGCTTTTTAATAAGATGAGATCCCAGTTGTTGATTCTTTGTGTTAGTTCCCGTGCTACTGAGGATTTGTTCATAAAGTCTTTTCCTATGACAATGTCTTCAAGAGTTCTGCCTAACTTATCTTTCAGAAAATTTAGAGGACATAAGAAAATGAAAGATATCCCCTGCCCCTGGGTAGGAAGAATCAACATAGTGAAAATGGCCATACTACCAAAACTGCTATACAGATTCAATGCATTGCTGATTGAAATTCCAACACTATATTTCACAGAACTAGAAAAAATAATCCAAAAATTCATTTGGAACCAGAAGAGACCTAGAATAGCAAAAGCCATCCTAGGCAACAGAGACATGGCAGTGGGTATAATAATTCCCAATTTGAAACTATACTACAAAGCCACTGTGATAAAAACAGCATGGTACTGGAAAAAAAACAGACACAAGAATCAGTGGAACAGATTAAAAGATACAAAAACAACTCCAGATGTACTCAACTACCTCATCTTTGACAAAGGAGCCAACCATCCTCACTGGAGGCAAGATAGCCTCTTTAATAAATGGTGTTGGAAAAACTGGATTTCAACCTGCCAAAGATTAAAACTAGACCCTTATCTTTTGCCATGCACTAAACTAAAATCCAAGTGGATTAAAGTTCTAAATATTAAAAAAGAGTTCCTTCAAATTCTTTACATTTTTATCCATTACCTGATTGAATCCTGTCTTCATCTCAGTTGTAGCACTTACCCTGAGAAAAACTTGAGGTCAAAGCTTTCTTTCCTCATCTGTGATGCCTGTTATGGTTCTTTCCACATAACAAACACAGTGAATGTTGGACGAATTAATGTACTTCGTAATAATAATGATGACTCTTGCAGCTTTACTTCTCCATTTTTTATTGAGTTTTTCAGAGCATGAAAATGATATTATTTTATAGTTTAATTTTTTTGTACTTTCACAAAACATTGCCACATATATGACATGTTAAAAGTAAAACAGCTTAGATTTTAAAGATTTCTTTTTAATTGCAAGGCCAAATTAAGTCCTGCTAGTGCATGACACTCATATTACCTTTAGTGGATGTTAATACCAGTGTGGCTTAATAATGTTGTTTGCTGCTATTTGCAGTGCTGTTTGTTGACATGATGAATATCTCTAAATTTTTCCATTTCCTCTTTTTGCACATTTAATCTTATTTTACAATTGCAAAAAGTTTCAGTCAAATCAAAATTAAGTTTTCTTCATTTTCCTGTGGCACAGTTTGAATGTTAACAAAATCAATTTGATATTGATATTTGTCTCCACAAGGATGGTCATTTTTTCAGTGCTCTCATGAAATCAAAAGAGATTTGATTATCAGAGCTTTTCATATATTTAGGGAGAAATGTTCAAAAATTAGAAAATACGCATCAGATGAAAAGGCTGAGGACACAAGAACATTTTATCAGAGAAGGATGTGCATCTCTGGCTTTGCTTCAGACAGCACTTAAGTTGTGTGGGTGTTTGATCTCCTTGGACTTAGCTTTTGAGGTTAATAAAGAGATGCGTTACACCATCGAGTCAGATGGGAAATATGACCAAAACAGAGACTGCAATTTATCCAACTTGATCTTGGAAATAAAGTAGCTGAGGTGTTTAAGCTCATAGTGGCTCAGTTTTTAAAACTCGGGCTGGATGCATAACATACAATTAACCTTTCTAAAGTGTGCAGTTTAGTGGAATTTAGTATATTCACAGCATTGTGTATCCTCCATCTTTCTTGTCAAATTTTTTTTCCAGCACCCCTGAAGCACACCCTCACTCAATGCTCAATAAGCAATCAATCTCCATTTTTCCCTGTGTACATCACCTGGCAACAACTAATTGCTCTCTGTCTGCATGGTTTGCCTGTTCTTAATAGTCCACATGAAATCATAACATGTGACCTTTTGTGTTACTTCTTTCACTCAGCATAATGTTTTAAGGTTCATCCAAGTTATAACATGTATTAGTACATCATTACTTCTTATGGCTGAGTAACATTACATTGTGGGTATGTGCCACTAGTTGCTGACCCACTCTTCTGTAATGATCACTTTTGGCTACTTGAAATAGTAGCATTGTGAAGACTCGGGAGAGTTTTGACCCCAGAGCTTATTCTCTGTTCTTTTTGGTAACAACCTTGCAGTGGGATTGCAGAATTACTCTCAACTTTATGTTTAGCCATGGAGGAAGCATAGAACTGTTTCCCACAGTGGCTGAACCATTAGCAATATATGAGGTTTGCCTTTTCTCTGCCTCTCATGTGCCCATTTCTTCTTTTTCTTCTTTGTGTAGCTTTCTGGTGGGTATGCAGTGGCATGCCATCGTGTGAGAAAATGTTCATTCCGTTTGCTTTTGTATATGTGCCGAGTCTGTAATCTCTGGTGTCAAGCACTGTTTATTAATGCGCTGTGCATATGTGCCTGATATCCATGAAAGAGTGTGCTGTGTATCCACAAAGGATAATGAGAAGCCTTATCATTGCCGGCAATAGAACGCATGGGGGTCTTCTGGCTACTGCCCCAGACCATCCAGTTCTCAGATGTATAACCAAGCCACTTTTAAGGGAAGTGGATTATAGAGAAGAGAACATAGAGCCACTTTTGTTTCTTTGAAAGAAAGTTGATTTGTGTTGCTCCTGTAGTACCAGGAACAGTGTTACTGGGATATCTCTGCGGAAAGCTGGAGATTCGTCCACGGTTAGTTCTGGTTGAAGTGCATTTGAGCCATTGGCTCTGAACTCCTGGAGTCACATTACATCTTGAAACTCAACTGCTATATCTATAAAAGGGAAAGAATATTCACATCATAGGGGTGTTAGTAGGAATGAAATGCAGTCAGAGATGTGAAAATGCCCCTCGAACTGTAATGTACCTCCCACATGTGAGTTCTCTTTACTAATAACATTTAATGCCATTTCTGAAACTCTGGAATTCTTGCAGGCCACTTTGCTAATTATTTACCATTGGATGTGGCTTACTGCTCAGGCTTGTGACCACTGAGTGGTCACTTTTTCTGAAGATAGGAACCACTCAAAGAATGCCGCATTCTCCTCTTTGCTCAGAAACCATGACATTTTCCACATTCAGAAACAGTTAATAGCCTCTGCAAAATCCAGGAAACCTCTGCTGTGGCTCCTCACTGCAGCGCCAAAGTGCAGAGAAGGCCAGCGGATGCTCACAGCGCTATGGCTAGCTTGGTCCCGAGCTTCTGTCCCAATGCTTAGCTGAGGGAGACTTCAGCAGTTTGAATAGAGGGAGCACAGAGGCAGGGCATCCTCAAAAAAGAAACTTAAATATTGTGGTGCACACTACCAAGAACTGATGAGGCAAGCCACTCTGTAACCGTGGCTTCAGATGGCTTGTGCAGCTCTAATTTAGAAAATATTTGCAGGAAATATGGAGATGCTATTTAGACACCATTTTTTTTTTACTTTGTTCATTTACTTCCAAGAAATCTGCTCCTCTTCACCGTCATAGTATGTGTGTGTGTGTGTGTGTGTGTGTGTGTATCATTCTTATGCATAGTAAGAACTATGTCAGAAAGTGAGTCGTTCCAGGATTGCAACTGATAGAAAAAAGACAAATCACAATTTTCTACAACATTTATCATTAATAAGCAATGTAAGCATAAAACCACCCAATACCCAGAGTGTTTGTGACTTTGTGATGCTTTTCTGTGTTTGTTGGCCAGCGAGGACTTGCACATCATCTGTAGTCTCCCTCTTACTTTTCGGGGGGAGAATCACCTTTCCTTCATTCTTTGTCCATGTGATTTGGATGTGTTGGATTCAGTCTCTATTACTTCAGTAATAATCTCTTTATTTAAAATTGTACCCTGAACTTTTTGAAATAAATATAGGTTTATATGCAGTTATAGAAAATAATACTGAGAGATTCCATAAAGGCTTTATGCAGTAGCTCCATGGTAACACTTTGCAAAATGACAGCACAGTGACAACCAGTACCTTCCTACTGATACAGGTAGGATGCAGAACATTTCTACCACCCCAGGGATCCTTTACGTGGCCTTTTTATGTTCATACCCACTTCTCTCCCGTTTCATCTTCTCTGTAACTTCTCTCTAACTCCTAGTCTATTCTCTATTTCTATCATATCATTTCAGGAAAGTCTTCCAGAAAGAATTATGCAGAAAGAACCCTTCGAAGACTGACTTTTGTACTGAGCGTAATTTTCTGGATATTCATCTAGATTGTTGTGAATATCGATATTTTATTTCATATTTCTGTGTAGTTTCTACAACATTGATAAAGCACAGTTAGTGCACCATTCACCTCCACAGAGACATCACATTCATTTCTATTTTGGGGCTATTATAATTAAAGCTGTTACCAAATTTTTTGTACAGGTTTTGTGTAAATATAAAATTTTCTTTCTCTAGAATAAATTCCCAAGAGTATAACGGCTAAGCATAGTATTTGCATATTTTTAAAAAAAAAACCAAGTTTTTTTTCTGGAGTGGCAGCAGAATTTTACTTCACACAGCAACGTGTGAGTGGGCAAATTTCTCCACAAGTTCACAAACGTTTGGTGTCCCTAAGTTTTGTTTTTAGTCATTCTGATAAGCTTGTGGTGAGACCTCACTGTGCTTTTCATTTGCATTTTTCTAATGACTAATGATGTTGAGCTTTCTCTTGTGTCCTATTCTTAATATGTATATCTTCTTCAGTGAAATATTTTTTTCATGGCTTTTGCCCATTTTGTAAGTGGAATTTTTTCCCTTATTTTTTCATTTAAGGGTCCTTTCTGTATTGTAGAAACCAGTCTTTTGTTGGAAATGTCATTTGTAAACATTTTCTCCCAAGCTGTAACTTCTCTTTTTAATTCTTTATGGAGTATCTTTTCTCAGAGCAAACATTTGATTTTGATGGTATCCAGTTTACCTATTTTCCTTTTATGGGCTATGCATCAAGTGTAAGAACTTGTTTAGTCATAGATCTTGAAAATTTTCTCATAGATTTTTTTCTAGAAGTTTTTATTGTTTTACTTTTAGGCCGGTGATCCATTCTGAGTTAATTTGTACAATATGTGAGGCTTATGTCAAGATTCGTTTTATTTCTGTCTTCTTTTTATTGAAAAGCAATCTTTCACCCATTAAATTGTTCATGCACATTTGGTGATAATAAATCAGGCACATTTGGGTTCTCCATTCTGTTCCATTCACTGATGTATATATATCCAGTCCTGATTACTACAGCTAAATAATGTCTTGAAATCAGGTTGGTGGATTTTGTTTTATTTTTCTTTTTAAAAAATTGTCCCAATTACTCTAATTCTTTTACCTTAACTTTAAAATCATCTTGTCTATAATGACAAGAAAATATCACTGGGAGTTTGACGATTATAATCACCTGTATACAGACTTGGAAAGAATTGATATTTTTAACTGTATTTTATCTTTCAATGCATGAACATGGTTGGTGTCTCTTTATATTCAGCTCTTCCTTCGCTTTGGGTAGGACTGGATTAATTCTTTCCTAAACATTTGGAAGAATTTTTCGTTTGGCCTGGTGATTCTTTTTATTTTGGAATTTTTGAAATATTAATTTTTCTTCATAAGTAGAGGGCTACTTATTGATTTTTACTGTACTTTCCAGTACCTATTAAATGTGCACAGTAATGGGTTTAATTAGGACACTGTAATACATGCACATAACGTACTGCAGTCTCATTCACCTTCCCAGCTACTCTGTCTTCCCCTCTGCTTCTCTCGCATGTTTCTGCCCTTTTCCGAAGAGTCCTTTGAGCCCTTTAAATATCTGTTTTGTACTGAGTGAGCCATGATGGTTTCTGTTTTGAGGAACTCATCCACCCCTTCCAAGAACCTATCAAATGTGGATGTGGGACGGTTTGTAGTTCTCCTCTGTCTCTGTTTTATAGCTGCATGATCCATTGATCTCATTTCATTCCCTTCTTTTCTTTGTTACTCTTGTAAAAGGCTTGCCAATTTTGTTGATATTTTCAAAGAATCAACTTTTTAAAAGTTTCACTGATTTTTCTATTTTTTTAGTTTTCTATTTTCAGTTGTATTGCCTTTTGCTTTATCATTTGCTCTCTTCTACTTGATTTGGGATTATTTTGCTCTTGAGATAAGATTACTGAAATGTTTCCTTCTTTTTTTGGCATAAGGAATTAGTACTTCGGATTTCCCACTCTGTCATCATCAGGGAACATAATCTTTGTATGATTTCCATTTTTTGAAATTTACTATTTAAATTCTGATGAGAGCCTATCATGGTGTATATTTTGTGGGTGCATGCAAGAGGATATAATAAGAACACAACCTCATTTTCAAAAATGTGTCAGAGTTTAACACTTCACCAAGTACACAGACGGATGGCCAATAAGCATATGAAAAGATGCTCCCCATGGACAGCCATCAGGAGAGGCCAGCTAAAGCCACAGTGAGATCCTATGATCCAGCTGTCGGAATGGTCCAGATCCGAACACTGACAACATCAAGTACTGGCAAGGATGCCCGGTGATGGGGACTCATTCATGGCTGGTAAGAAAGAAAGCGGCAAGCAGCACAGCCACTCTGGAAAGCAGTTTGGCAGCTTCTTGTCAAAGTAAACATACTCTTAGTGCACAATCCAGTAATTGTTGCTTAGTGTTTGCCCAAAGCACTGGAAACCTTTTGTCTACAAAAAATTGGCACACAAATATTTATAGCAGTTTTATTCATAATTGTCAAAAATCAGAAGCAACCAAGACCAATGGATGATATAAATGATCTATGGTATGTCTAGGCTATAGAAAGTTATTCAGGACTCAAAAGAAATGGGCAACTACGTCATGAAAAAACACAAAGAAAATATGAATGCTTGTTACTAAGTTTAAGAAGTCAGTCTGAAAAGGTTGCCTACTGTATTTCAACTTTCTGGAAAGAGAAAAGCTATGGGATCAGTGGCTGCTAGACAGAGGTAGAGAGGGGTGGGTAAATGGATGAAGCACGGGACACCTCAAGAACAGTGAAGTTACTTGGTACGAAGCTGTGTTGGAGGATCCGTGCCATGGTGGATATGCCCCAAGTCTTAGAAGGCACAGTGGGAGCGGACCTGAGCACACACCGCGCACAGGGGAGGAGAATGGTGTGTTGGTGTTGGTGTGGGTTTATTACCTGTAACAAATGCACCGCTCTGGTGGGAGATATCCACAGTGAGGGAGGGTGTGTGTGTGCTTTTTGTATTTATTAGTAGTAATGAAGGTATCAATTTTACTCTAACCCTAAAACTGCTGTAAAAATAAAATACATTGAGAATAATGTATGTTCCTTTGTAGTTGAATGGGGTATTTATAAATATTAATTAAATGAGAATCGAGACAACTTCTAAACACTTTACATACGTGATCTTCAATTGAAAAAAATCAAAATTCCTGATACTTTTTCACGTTGTCCGTTTTTTTTTTTTTTTTTTTTTTTTTTTTTT
>NW_022900945.1:5295573-5302383 GCF_012274545.1 Fukomys damarensis
TGTTTTTTTTTTTTTTTTTTTTGGTAATGGGGATTGAATTTGTACTCCTTTTAAGGTATAGCTATTCAGTAGCATCAACTGAAATTCTGAGGAAATTTACTGAAGTCTAACATTTTTTCCCCCAGCTTTGTAAGACTTCTGAAGGATTACCTTAATTTTTCAGCCTCTTAGTTTCCAACTTTAATTGGCAAATAAATAACTTGAGAAAAATGGCGCTAACTGTACATTGTATTTCTTTGTCGGACTATTCTCTATGGAATGTTAGCCAGGAAAATCTCTTAGACACTTTCTGGGACATGTTGGTGCATGTGTGTATGTGTGTGCATGTGTGTGATAAAATATTACATTTTCAGTCTGCTTTTCTGTGGTCTTTGTACGTTTTGGGTGGTTGAATTTTTCCAATGCAGGATAACCTGCCATATGAGAAGTGGATTCCTCAATGATTATTTACTGAGCATGTATTATTTGTCAGAATCTCTGTTCTGGCTTCTCTTCCTAAACAGGCTGCACAATCCAATAGGCCACTCAGCCCACAGAAGGCCTATCAGGAGAGCTCTGTCAATAACCATTGCCTCATTGCTAACTGGTTACCCCTGCCGTTGGCTTGATAACAGCCGTGTCAGTAAAACTCAATGAGACTCAATTGTGGAGTGTTTGAACGGGTCGTTGTTAAAACCTTTTCTTCTTATAGGAAGGACTTGGAGAAGACAGAATATAAGCTGAAATACTTGGATGTGAGAGAGGGGAGGGACATTTCCCCCATCTATAGGCATATGCAAGAAATCAGTGTCTAGGAAAGTAGGACTGAGAAATGGAGTAATCACAGTGATTCACATTTTTAATTTCCAGGACTACTTCTGGTTATATCCATCATATGTGTAATAATAGTTTGCTTAAGCCCATCTAATTTGCATTTGTCACTTAAGATCTCTTTAATACACAATATTTTTTAACTAGCAAGTTCTATGGATACTCTTTGGGAGTAATTTTATATGGCCTTTCTTTGACTTTATTTTTTCTTGACTATTTCTTATCCTTTGGCTTTTATAATACCAGTATCTACTAGTATCATTTCTAAGGTTCCAATTTACTTTACTCAGAATCCTTCCCAGCTTGTTGCTCTTTTTATCTCTCCTAATACTGGCATCCCTCAGATTCTATCTGCAGTCCTTTGTCCTGTCTTATCTAAATAAATGTCTCTGCATGCCTTAACTGAATGAACACCAACCA
Source organism: Fukomys damarensis (assembly GCF_012274545.1). Lineage (NCBI taxonomy): Eukaryota > Metazoa > Chordata > Mammalia > Rodentia > Bathyergidae > Fukomys > Fukomys damarensis. Next base: position 5,296,804 of record NW_022900945.1, read on the forward strand.
GAATGTATACCGGGACTCAGAAGTTATTCTTGAGTCACTAATTCCATGTTTTAACACTTTGATTTCTATCCTGGGTACAGTTAACCCTGGGTCTCTGTAGCACTTCTGCCCTCAAAAGTTCTCACCAGCACTTATCAGTAGGCCCGCCCCCTCTCCCCCGCTCATCTTTTTCTGCCTGATCATCAGTGTCAGCTCTTCACTGCAAACTCGCAGAGTCATTTCCTTTCACTGTACCCCAAACGGCCTAGGATGTGGTCCTCAGGCTTCTCTATCCTCGTTTGATTCTCCTGTCTGCTCTTTGTTCTTGTCGGAGGAAGTTGCGTGGAGTTCCTTGAAAATACTAGGCTTTATTATGTTTGAGTTTTCCTGTGCCTGCTACTTTCTTCAAAAAGTATTGTTGTGTGTGCCAATCTGCTGGGCCCATGATCAGTAAAGCGAATTACAGCTCAAATTTTTAACCCCATCTTTGGTCTTTGACACTTTCCCCACACTCTTTTAGGCAGATTCAGGTAGTTCTCAGCACTTACATTGTTGATCTAGCATTACTGTTCCACAACATTTATCACATTATGTTTTAATTGCCCATAACTCTGCCTTTCACTTCAATTCTAAATATTGCAAGAGAGAGGAAATCTTAATTAATTGTTGTATTGTCAGAATCTGGAACTACAGTAGGTATTGAATTTGTTTTAAAGATTTTTCTATTGTTTGCTGTTCATGTTATTACTTCCAACTGGAATAGTCTAATTTCTTTTTTTAAGTTTTATTTTATTTTATTTTATCTCATTCCCCCAAAACCCCTCCGTATGAGTGAACACTATAATAAGGCGAGCAATGTTTCTTCTCTACTTAAAGTAGACTGTGAGTCTACTTTCTCTTAGTCTTTTTGTCTGTAACTTTACTTATATTAGCTGTTTTTTTAATCCTGAAAATATCTTTAGGAAAAATAAGGGAATTCTACTATAGTACAAATTATGCATCTGTTTAACATCACATAAAACTAATAACAAGCCCAACCATATTAAATGAGATTCACTGAATTCATTTTTAGAGATGGGTAAATTGAAGCATCAAGACTTAAGAAACTTGTCTGAGGTAGGAGAACAGCATTTGGAGATTTGACAAGAATTTAAGTCTTGTAATTCTGAAGTATTTGCTCCTTTTGCTGTAATTTAGGTTGTGATTTATTAAATTGTGATTCAGGACCGAACAGAGGAGTCCTTGGTGGTGCTGGAGTTCTCCATGTGACTGACTTTTCCGTCCATCACCTAGAGCAGAGAAGAATCGTGAAGATTTCTCTCCGCCGAGACGAGTTTCATACACTTGTCTGGAATGGAGTCCTCAACATTTTTCCGTCCCCCTTCTTTCAGTTACAGTATATAACCATTTTCTAACTTGTCATGCAGTCAGTTTACTTTGAATTATTTTCTATTTTCTATCCACTTGAGTTTAATGCTAGAAGAGATAAGAATTTGTCTTTTTTTTTTTTTTAACAATGAAAACACAGAGTCAAAGGGCCTGTTTCATATTGTGTGACCATGCAGAGCTGGAGACAGACTTATCTGAAATGAATCGAAAATGATTGTGGAAATGTTCGTGCAGAGTCCAAAGTGAAGGAAGGTTTGCAAGGCTTATCTGGTGACTTTTGTTAGAAAAACTCAACTGTTTAGGGTAGCTTTGGAAAAGTGTGGCTATTCAGAGCTGTTTGACAGTAATGCTTGCCAGACACGAAGAGGTTCTTACAAATTTAGAATCTGTGAATGAACAGAACACGGGCCTCACCCCTACCTACTATTCCTAAAGATAAAGAGCTGCAATGGAGCCCTGGCTTGAATTCAGTGGTAGTGGATTTTAAAATTGGCTTTGTTTCTATATGTAAGTCTTGGTCCTTTCTTCAGTTTTTTTCCTCAAGAAATGAAAGAAAATAAGAAGGTGGGGTCATGGGTCAATTTTTCTTCCTGATGCAGTGGTGCAGGACAATGAACACTGGTGGCATTAAGTTGTTTGTGTTACATGCTGTTCAGGTAAATGCTCGGAGTGATTTTACCTTAGGCTGATTTCCTGTCAAAGAAAGAGGAAGAAAACTAGCAATTGTAGAAGACTAAATTGATGGTGCTCCTATCAAGATGGACTTTTTTCTCCCTAACATTGAGGGAAACAGAACTGTTTCTGGGTAGAGACAAAAACAGTATTCCTTCTAAAAGTTTAACCTATCTAGAAGATTTTTGCATGAATGAGGGCCCAATTTCACTCTTTGCTCATGGGATTAGCATATACATTTTCTATGCACTTAATGTGCGTGGTGAATGTGTTTAATGGTGTTTGTTTGTAATGTACACATGTGTATACTTGTATGTACATGTATGTACACCCTGTATACTTATATTACATCGGTCAGTTTATCCCTGTGTCATACAGTTATTGTATTGCAATAATCTAGGCATTTTCTTCTTCCTTGGTATTTTGGCTAATTGTGGTCTTCCAGTCTTTCACGCAAATCCTAGTGCTTTGATGATTGTCCTTCTCATTGAACAGGCTCATTTGCAGTCTGATGCTGACACTTCTTCATCCAGGGCGTGGTCTACGTTCCCACCCCTTAAATCTCACTAGCTTGGTGATGGCAGAGGTGACATTAATGTTCCAAAGCCAAGTCCTAATGTGCCAGCTGGTTAGCTTTCTTGTGGCCTCCTGAGCCTACATATGAAACAGCTGGCTATCCTAAATTAAATGTAAGGGGAGACCTGGAGAACACTTAGGGGTAGAGAGAGGTGCCCTGGAAGCCCCTCCTGTTCCACTGTCAACGGTGCCTGCTCTGGGCTCTAATGTGAAATATTTGACAAAACAGATCTTCAGGTATTTTCTAATCCTTCTTTCAGTCAGTCCCAATGGAGCAGAAACAGGTTTCAACTGAGTTCTGTGCAAACTGGAGGCTCAGCGGTAATATTGCTGCCATTTAGAGCAATTTAGTGATCAGGTGGTTTTTCCTGGAGCCCGAGCAGTGGAACGTGCACAAACCCGCCTGGAATGCTGCAAATAGTAATCATTGCATGGAATCTGTAACTTAATGTGGGGGAAGTTGGCATTAATTGATACAGATAAGAGTTTTACAATCCATGAAGATGATAAACATTTTCATTAATTGGAACTCTTAGAAGTTTTCCCATAAGGTTTTATAAATTTTTTCCATAGTCAATTCACACATTTTTAGTTATCTTCTCCTAAATATCTTATATTTCTGTGCTATTTTGTGTTGCCTTTTTGTATTGAATTTTGTGACTAGTTATTACATATGAAAATGTAATTCTCTTTATGTTGATTTTATACCTAGTCCCTTGCTAATCTTTTATTAATTGTACAATTTTACTATAATCAGTTGAGTTTTCTATATAAAAATGTTCTCTACCATTTCTGTTTATGTCTTCTTTTCTGAATTACATATTGTAGAATGTAGTCATTTGTGCCTGTCATTTTATTGGCAAAAAACTTGAAAATATTAACTCAACTACTTAATGGTTATCACTAATCCTTATTAGGCTTTCTACTTATTTCTACTTATTTTTAAATCTTTTATAAGCATTAAAGGAATATCTACATATAAATTTTAAACTTTGGACACAAAATTATTCACAATATTTCCTCAGCTTTTAAACATCTGTTGACTGTATAGTTATATATTTTTATTTATAATATTGATCATCTTGTTTTCTCATTTTTGATTCACCAATATTAGCAGAGAATTGTCAACTCTGACAGACTGTTGAAGTTCCAGCATATGTAGTTTTGAAGACTCACTATGTTGCTGTTTCTTAAACTGTTCTTTCATCTTAGTGGTTTTTTTAAACATTTATTTCTAAACCTGGCTACTATGAATAAGGGTTTCATTGAAAATAGAAGTGAAGATGTGTCTTCAACATACTGGTTTTATTTCCTTTGGAGATATATATTGAACCATCAAAAAAAGATATCAAGAAAACAATTCCATTTATAATACCCATAAAAATGAAATATTCATGAATTAATTTTGCTAAAAAGACAAAGGATCTCTACATTGAAAACTATATATATACTTCTGTGATGCATCCCTGCTATTTATTTAAGTATTGCCTGTGCCTTTTTCTCACCTCTCCACTACACTTGATCTTAGCCAAAAGGCCGAGAAGCAATTTTTCACCTCTCCTACTGAAACTCTATTAGGTCGGCTAATTTTGTCATTAAGGTCTCTTCATGCCCCTTTGTCCCTCTGATCTGCATTTTTTCCAGTTTCTTTAGTGCTATTATTCATTTGATTGATTTTCTCTTTATCTGTGTAGAACCTGCTTTTGTGTATATTCCTTCAGGTCCTGCTTTCGGTAATATTTTAACTTCTGGTGGTTTTTCAGAGTTCCCTCTCAAGTTATTTTGCTTTTTACTTGTATTACTAATCTTCTATTTTCTTTAATCATATAAAAAATAACTAGCCCAAGTATTGTGGGGGATTTATTGTTTAGGCTCTATGTGGGTACAGTTCTATTATGTGTGGTCTGCTCGTCTCTGCTTCACAGCAATTTACCCTTGGATATTTACTCCCTCAATTACACTTTTTATGTAGAAATTCTTCAAGGCCTTAGATAAAAATGTGTTGTTCCAAATAGCATTGATGTTTGCCTTAGCCAGGTGTCTGAGGCCTTGCCAGACCAACACTACCTCCAACAAACTCTTGATTGAGGCTTTTCTGACCGCTAATGCAGTCTGAACTCAGCCTGAAAGCAATATGAAAGTTAGGTTTTGGAGAAAACTTCTCAAGGAGGTTGTTTTTTTCATTGACTTATTTTTTTTTAGATTACTAATTTTCTTTTCCTTTCTCATAGTCCTTTTGGGTGTGGACAACAGAATGGTGGCCTTTGATGCACACTTTTTAAGTAGGGTGATGTTTTATCAGAATCCTCACCTTAAATGGACCCTGAACTTTCAGCTCCTATGACTCAGGCTTCGTAGAGCTGAAAACCCAAGGCTTAAATCTCCTGGTTTATGTAAACGTTCCTGAAGAAAAACTACTTTAGGCAATCATCTCGTCTCCCTAGATTCTTGCCTTACTGTGGTTTTGATCCAAATATTCCTTATGTTAAATTTAAGTTTATCTTAAAGGTTTTCTGTCAATTTAAATTGATTTCAACAAGATGGTCTGCCAAGGTTCTTAAAACACCACAGTCTTGAAAACAGAAATCTAATGTTTTTCTTAACCATTTTATGAATATTTATTGTCTTCCTCTAATTAATCTACAAGTGATTGCACAGTGCTCTGGATGCAGGGTTAATAAACTGTAGGCCCTGCATTCAAATTAATCAGTCAGAAAAAGAGAAGGATTCATATAAGAACAGCAGTATAACATACAGCAAAACAGTGAAAGGCTTTGTGAGGTCAGAGAGCAGATGGCATCACATCATTGTTTGGGGCCAGTGCCGGTGGCTTTAGAGAATGATTTATTTGTATTTTTTTTTAGTTTGAGGGGTACTGGGGCTCAAACTCAGCACCTTGCTCTTGCAAGGCAGGCGTAGTACCACTGAACTAAATCCCCGGCCCCTAGAGAAATATATATATAT